>NW_022436968.1:9771050-9959266 GCF_009761245.1 Sapajus apella | reverse complement strand
ATGGAATATTATGCAGCCATCAAAAACGATGAGTTTGGGTCCTTTGTGGGGACATGGATGAACCTGGAAACCATCATTCTCAGCAAACTGACAGAAGAGCAGAAGATCAAACACCGCATGTTCTCACTCATAGGCGGGTGTTGAACAATGAGAACACATGGACACAGGGAGGGGAGCACTACACACTGGGGTCAGTTGGGGGGAAATAGGGGAGGGACGGTGGGGGGTGGGGAGCTGGGGAGAGATAGCAAGGGGAGAGATGCCAGATGTAGGTGATGGGGAGGAAGGCAGCAAATCACACTGCCATGTGTGTTCCTATGCAACAATTTTGCATGTTCTTCACATGTACCCGAAAACCTAAAATGCAATAAAATAAATAAATGGGAAAAAAAAAAGAGAGTTGTATTTATGGAGCTTATGACTGAAGAATAAAGTACTGGTTAATGAAACAAAATATTAGAGGTAATCTCATCTCTGAGGACGATTTTCTAGATTATGTTGACATAGATTATTATCTTTACAAAGTGTAATTTCTGTTTCCAAGCTTTGCAGTGGCAGAAAGCAGACCTTCTTGGAATATCCATATGTAATCTCACTGTAGAGGACTCATTTTGACCAAGTTAATTAAACAGTGCAGTGACTAAAACAAATAATAATGAAGTATATATTTCAAGATAGCTAGAAGAAAATGTTTTGAATGTTGTCACTACAAAGAAATGATAAATGTTTAAAGTGATGGGTATGATAATTACACCAATTTGATCATTATATGTATACATGCATTGAAACATCACACTATACCCCATAAATATGTACAATTATAATGTGTCAAATATAAATTTAAAAATTAATTTTAAAAACACAGTAATACATAGAGATAATTGTCACATTTTCTAATGGACAATTTAAGAATATAATAAATCACTGTATTAGCCTATACATGTATAAACACAATATAGCCACATTCAGTTAGTATTCAATTTGAAATAATTGTATATCCACAAAATTCACAAGCATAGCCAATAGCCATATCTGAAGATGAGACTGCAGAGAATATTCTGTAGAAATAAAAGACCTCAAAAATGTTGATGTTAGTCAACGAAGAGAGGAAAAGATGAACAAAACTCTCTTAAATTGCTGTTTCATCTTCTGTCAATCCAATTCAATGGATGAATCCTTTCCGCTGTACTAAAATTTAGTTTGGTACTTTGCCATTTTTTTCATCATTTTAAACAATGCCAATTTAAATTATATGATACTACAATGTAAGTACCTGATGTATCTAAATGATGAAACACCAATTCTTGCTGAAAATAATAAAACAGCACATATTCAGCGTTAGTTGTGACAGTTACTACAGTTCCTAGATTACAAACAGCTTTTCCTTAGTTAAAAAATGTACCAATCAAGTAAAGACACACAGAGATAACAAACATTGAATAAATATAACAAACAGAGCTTCAGAGACTTGTGGGAAAAGGTCAAAAATTTGGAATTCCATAAGGACAGGGAAAGAGTATGATGCTGAAAACCCTGCATTTGGTAAAAGACATAGGTCTATAGATTGATAAGGCTGAATGAATCCTATGCAGAATAACACAAATATATGTTCAGATATATTATAAACAAACTGCTGTAAACTTAAAATAAATAAATATCTTGAGAGCAGCAAGAGAAATACAGTTCATTATCTATAGGGAAACAATGATTTGAGTGACCACAGGCTCCTCATTGCAAATCTTGCAAGCCAGAAAAAAGGGGTCCAGCATTTTCTGAGTAGTGAAAGAAAAGAGCTATCCATTCAGAATGTTATTGAGTAAAACTATCCTTTAGGTCAATGATGCAATAAAAACATTTTTATATGAAAGAAAACTAAAAAAAAAAAAAATTGTAGGCTGAAAAATCGTCTAAAATAATTGTCCGAGAAAATTCTTAAGAGTGAAGAAAAATTACACTGGAATGATACTTGCAAAATCCAGAATAAATTAGGAAAATCTAAAGTGTAAATATATGGTAAATATAATAGGTATTTCTTCTCCTCTTGAGTTCTTTAAAATATGGTTGCAAGTTGAAAACAAAAAAATATAGCACTGCCTCATGGAAGTTTCAATATGTGCAGATGAAAAATACAAGACAACCAGGGCACAAAGGGAGGAAAGTAAAGTGTGTGGTAAAAAGGTCTCTACATTCCAATGGAAGTGATAAAACTTCTAAATAAGCGGCACAAATCTATGAATGTGTTTTACAATTTCTAAAGAAAAATATCTTCAATAGGTGAATAAACAGAAGGAGAAGTTATCATATGTGGACTATTAGTCATCAATACATGCTACAACTTGGATAGATCTCAAAGGTATTCTGCTGAATGAAGACATTTTCAGAAGATTTCATGCTATGTGATTCGATGTTATTGATATTCTTGGAAAAAGATTATGAAGAAAACAGATTAGTGGTTACCAGACATCACAGAAGGGTGTGACTATATAAGGATAGCATGAGGGAATTTTTGGGATGATGGAAATGTTTTTTATCAATATTATATTGCTGGCTATCAAGAAATTATACATGTGTTAAAATTCATAGAATTATACACCAAAAGTTCATCTTACTGTACTATAATTTCAAAAATAAGCCAAAAAATGAGACAATTTAATTCAACTTTTATTTTAGAGTCAGGGTTAATTAAATGGGTATTATTAATTTACAGGTTTATTAAATGTGTATACTATTATGAGACTGAGGTTTGGGGTATAAATAATTGCATCATCGAGATAGTCAGCACAATTCCCAATAGGTAGCTTTTCAACCCTCACACCCCTCCCCACATGTCCACTGTAGTAGTCCCCAGTGTCTGTTGTTCCCATCTTTATATCCACGAGCATGCAATGTTTAGCTCCCACTTATAAATTAGAATATGTGATATTTGGTTTTCTGTTTCATGTTAATTCGCTTAGGATAATGGCCTCCAGCCCATGCATGTTGTTGCAAAGAACATGAATTTGTTCTTTTGTTATGCATGCTTAACATTCCATGATGTATATGTAGCACATTTGCTTTATCCAGTCCACCATGGATGGGCACATAGGCTGATTGCATGTCTTTGCTATTGTGACTAGTGCTGCAATGAACATGGGAGTGCATGGGTCTTTTTGTTATAACGATTTATTTTTCTTTAGGTATACACCAGTAATGGGATTGCTGGGTCAAATGGTAGCTCTGTGTTAAGTTCCTTGAGAAATCTCCAAGCTGTTTTCCACAGTGGCTGAACTAATTTCCATTCCCAACAACAGTGCACAAGTGTTCCCTTTTCTCTGCGACCCAGCTGACATCTGTGATTTTTTGACTTTTTAATAATATCTTTCTCTGTCGCCCTGGCTAAAGGGCAGTCACACCATCTCAGCTCACTGCAATCTCTGCCCCCTGGGATCAAAGGATGCTCCTGCCTCAGCATGCTGAGTAGCTGAGATTACAGGTGTGTGCCACCACACCGGGTTAACTTTTTTTGTATTTTTAGTAGATACCAGGTTTCGCCATGTAGGCTAAACTGATGTCGAGCTCCTTGCCTTAAGTGATCCACCAGCCTCAGCCACCCAAATTGCTGGGATTGCAGACATGAGCTGCTGCACTCTAAGTATCTTGTGATTTTGTTTTGCATTTGTCTGATGATTATGATATTGAGCATTTTTTCATATATTTGTTGGCTACTTGTATGGCTTTTGAGAACTGTCTGCCCACATCTTTTGCCCCTTTTAAAAGGTTTATTTGTGTTTTGCTTGTTGATTTAAGTTCCTTATACATTCTGAATTTAGACCTTTATCAGATGCCTAGTTTGTGAACATTTTCTCCCATCCGTAGCTTGTCTGTTTACTCTGTTGATTGTTTCTTTTGCTGTATAGAAGCTCTTTAGTTTAATTAGGTCCCACTTGTCAATTTTTGTTTTCGTTGCAATTGCTTTTGAGGACTTAGATTTTTCATATTGCTCTCTCTGTACTTTTAGTTAGCAAAAATACTTTAGTATTTTCAATCAGCCATACGTTATTGATAAAATGTCAACATAAATATCAATCACATCAAAGGTCCTATTTTATTAAAAAATATTTTCTTTCCTTTTACTGACTAAAATAGTTAAATATATAATTTCAATCAATTTCACTGTGGATCACATGCATTTTTCCCAAGAATAATTAGAACTATGTAGAAAATGAAAATGCCATTTCCAATATTTCTAAATCT
The DNA here is from genome assembly GCF_009761245.1 of Sapajus apella. NCBI lineage: Eukaryota > Metazoa > Chordata > Mammalia > Primates > Cebidae > Sapajus > Sapajus apella. Next base: position 9,955,033 of record NW_022436968.1, on the reverse strand, counting down.
ACATTAAAAAATTCTTTGCCTATTGACCAAACTTATCTATTTTTGTGTACAAAATATTGCAATTTGATCCAGTTTATTTTAAACAAATGGATCACATTAATGTATAATCTTATGTTATTACAGGAAACTTGAATTTTAATGAGCCCAGCTTGATTTGGATGAGTGAAGACAGGCATAACACAATTGAGTCAATTAGCAAGAATTTTGTAATCAATGTTGATTAAGAAAATGTGATGATAGTATGTGCAGAATTTGGAGGCATTCACTCGCTTGAACATTAATATAATGGAATAAACCTGGGCATTTTAATGGCATCACATTGCTCTGAAATAAAATGATAGATGCTTTTGATGCATGCAAATATTAATCTGTATATCTTTTATTACATGTGACTGGAAATCCATTGAAAGCAGATCTAAGAAAGAAGGATAAGATTTTCTGCTTCAATTTTTCAGTAAATTATAATTATTAAATCTGCTATCACTAAATATGTAATGAAATAAATTTAAAATACAGAGATATAATTGTCATGATTATACTTTTGACCTATACAACATGAATGAGTATATATCCTGGCTATGGAGTTTTGTTTGTTTCATGTCATTTGCACACTGTATACAGTTGCTGTTCTGTCACTGTTGCAGACTGTTTATCCCAAGGAGAAACCAATGCACTTAACTGACTTATGTTTATAGATAAAATATATGCACATGCTTTCTATGAGTTCTTTATAGCAACAATTGTTTTCTCCATTGTATATTCACTTTCACTTTATAGGTTATATTGGAAATAATTTCATTTGGCTTTATTTGAATGTTCTTTTAAATTATAGTTTACCTAACCCATTATCCTATACTGTATCACTTACTATACTTTAATTAATGATTTTGAAACATTATATAATTTCATGACATAGAGCTTAATATTGAATATAAATTTTCTTCAATAATACTTTGAAATAATAAAAGCATTGTCTTTGTAATTATGAATCATGCCAGACCTGAGAGCAATAATTCATATTAATTAGCATAACATAAACATTTAAGAAATTAAAATATGTTCCAATTATGATGCTGAGAATTATGTAACAATTAAATATGTAAAATTCAAAATATGTGTACAGACCAGAATAGTAAACTTATTTTGAATGTAGAATGAACATCTATTACATTTTGTACCTGAATAAACAAACCTTTTCTTGAGTGATTGTGCCTGATACAATTTTGTTTTTATATGTAATTTAGAGCTCATCAACCAAAGGAACTGAAAATCAATTAAAATCTTATTTCAAGTAATAATTTTTAAATAATAATTCTAATTATTATTTGAAATATTTTCTTTCTCAAGTAATATAAAATATTATAAATATAATTTTGAATATAATTATGGCCATTCTTCACATTAATTTCCAGAGGGATACCAGTATTATGTTGATGTACAAAATGAAAAATGTTACATTTTCTCAGATGTTTATTGATATGCTATTTTCTATTTATTTATTCATGAAGTGAAGAATTTTTGTGTCCAATGCGAAATTTAAATAATTATTTTTGCAAAAAAGTTAATTAGAGTATCTAAAGGTGCCTTTAGTTCATATTTTCCTAAGCTATTCTTGGAAAATTCTCACCAGAGTGTCAATTTTTATATGAACGTTGGGTAGAATTATGATTTGTTTAAAAACAGTAAGAGTTTATAGTACAGCATCTAGTCCAGTGTTGTGATAGACACTGGAATTATTTTAAGAAAAAGAAGAGCAATATTTCTAACATAGAGTTGAACATAGTTTCTAAGTAATTTGCATCACACTGAGTATCACAAAAATGAAAGGATGGTGCTATTATGAAAACATACAAAAAACATTTTGAATATGATTCAGTGAAGGCCTCTCTGAAGGATATCTTATCGGCAGCATATAGCTAGGTCATGTTTTTTTATACTGACAGTATATCTGAGTCTTTGTGTTTAAACAAGTGTAGAGCATTCATATTGAGAATGATAGCTGATATGACTGGATTAAAATATATCACTTTCTTATCCGTTTTTTATTTATTTGCTCTTTCCTTTTTTTTCCTGTTTTTCTTGAGTTTAATAAGCATGTTTTAAGATTTGCATTATGTCCAAAATTACTCATAGAACTTTATAAAAAAATAATGTTTTCCTTGGTTTTATTATATGTGTTTAATATGAGTTTACCTCCAGGTGATTTTTGTTGTTGTTGTTTTGAGACAGCCTTGCTCTTTCTCCCAGGCTGTTGTGCATTGGCGCTATGGATCACTGCAGCCTCCAATTCCCTGGCTCAAATTAATCTCCTACCTCAACATCCTGAGTAGCTGGGACTACAGACAAGTACCACCTCGCCTGGCTAATTTTTGTACTTTTTGTAGAGACAGTGTTTTGCTGTGCTGGCTAGGCTAGCTTCAGAGAATATTATACCACTTCACATATGTAAAGATTTTATAACTATTATAATTTTCATTTCTTCCTCCCTATGCCTTTACCATCATTGTCATATATTTTATTTTATCTATGCTATAAAGACAATAATTGTCACCATTGTGCTGTAAACATTCAGTTTTCTTTTAGAGTAATTAAAATCATAAAAATGGTTTTATTTCACCTTTCTTCATTCCATCTTGCATGCCTTTTAGTTCTTAGTTTTGATTCAGTTTCTGTGACTTTATTGTATTTATTCTACTTGAAGATCTTCCTTTAACATTTCTTGTAGAGTGGGTCAACGGATAGTTCATTCCCTCAGTTTTTGTTCACTTAAGTTTTATTTTTGCTTGACATTTAAAGATTATTTTTATAGAATATTCTTCAAATTTCTGCTTGACTCTTTGTTTCTTTGTAGATAAAGAGTTTTTTTCTCTGATTATCTTAAAGATTTCCTCTTTTCTTTGATTTTCAGAAATTTGAATATGATAGGTATGGTTGCCCATTTTGTATTTATTCTGCTTTTTTTTCTTTGAGCTTTGCGGGTTTGCAGTTTAACGTCTATCACAATTTTGAAAAATTTTCTGCCGCTATTTCTTCAAATATTTCTTGTTTTCATCCTCCTTTCTTCTGCTTTGGCCATACTGATTGCTTGTATATCGGACCATTTTATACTGTCACACATTTTTGTATATTTTCTCCTGTTTTCCTTTTTTCTTTCTCTTTGCATTTCTATTTGGGTAATCTCTATTGACCTGTATTCAAGTTTAATAATGTTTTTTTTCTCTGCTCCATGAAGTCTACTGGTGAGCCTGTTGAAGAGTTCATTTCTATCACGGTGTTTTAATTTCTAAGATTTCTACTTTCTTAATTTTTAATAATTTTCCTTTATCTGCTGGAAGTATCTATCTGACTTTATATGATGTCTAACTTTTCATTTAGAGCCTTTAACATATTTATCATTGCTATTTTATATTATCTGTCTGATTATGCCAATATATTATTCATATCTGATTCTGGTCATGATGATAATTTTATCTTGTCAGCCAATGTTTATTCTGACCTTTTCACATACCTCATAAGCGTTTGTTTTAAGCCAGGCATGTTGTAAAATATAAAGGTAAGTAAGGCTATGTTTGAAAGTGAGTGCAGCTTTTCTTTTGTTAGGACTTAGTGTGAGGGTATTGCACAACTCCCTAGTCAGAGGTTGGATTGGTATAAAGATTTTATTGTAATGATTACTCTCAGTGCGCTAGAAGATTCAAATTTTTCTAGTCATATCTGGTGTTTAAAGTTTGGGCAAATTTGAGATTTCTCCTGTATTGTTTATTTAGTTATCCTCACTTTTGACTTTAGATGTTTTTTTTATGTTGGTTCCAAGAGAGAATCCGTTTCTTACCCCTTCCCCAGTTGCATTCCACTGTTACTTTTATTCAATGCTTGTTTGAGTGATGGTGTATGTGTTCATGTGTATGTGTATGTGTGTGATGTGGTGGCAGACATGCTATCTAATATTTTGATTAACCTTCAATCTTAGGCATTATAAAAGTGGGTGTCAGTGGTACTGCTCACAAAGGTGGTTCTTTACCTCAGTCAGAGGTAATGCTGAGCCTAAATCTGTATTATTATCCTTCACCTACAAATAGAGATTTGTTTGTTTGTTTGTTTTTGTTTTGTTATGTTTTGTTTTTCTACCCACGCCTCCCTCATCTGTACTCCTTTCCCACCTTTGCTATCAGGCTACAAATTTTGTTACCCTTCCCTCTATAGGGAAGACTTTTAATTATTAATAGAGACAGGTGCGATGAGTCTGGGTAGTTTTGGCAGGGGCTACTATTCCCATCATCCAGCAAACAGGATGGTGGAAGCTTTTACTTAATTCTCTCTGAGAGTGAATGGTGAGATATCTTGAGGAAAGTCTGTAAGATACTGCAAACCCCTATGTCAGTGGCCCACAGAGAATCTTTACACTTTCACACTAACCTACATCTAACCTTTGGCCATTTGATAATACTGTCTAGCTGGATCTTCCTATTGGCTTATATGGCATTAAGTGGCATGTGTTTCAGGTAAGCACATATTTGGGTAGTGTTTCTCCCTGTAAGCACTTATCTGTCTACAAATTTTCAATTAGCTGTTTGAATTACAACTACAAGTTTGTGATGTGTTGAAGAAACACCATTAATGGCAATTTTTCCAATGTTTTCTTCTGGTGGTATGAGTGAGAACAATTCTTTCTAGCTCTCCATTTTGAGCTAAAGCAAAATATGTATATTGTGGGACTTTTATTTCCTAATGTAATCATTTCCAACTGGACGTCAACTGCTCCTAAAACACTTTTGAAATGATAGATCGATTGTAAAAAAAAATGTTCAATAACCTATAGAAATATTTACACTAGATGCAGAGTGGTCCTTTCTAAACTTCATATGCAACCATTTAACCCAATTGTTAATATATTGTCTTCAGAAGGTATTGATTATAAAATAAAAACTGTATTTCCCGTTCAGAAAAGCATATAATATGCTTTAGTTGTTATAATGAATAATGTAACATTTTTGTTATCTGTTTTTAATCTTGTTTTACATATTCAATCTTAGGGAAATATTTGTATATAGGAAAATGATATCAGCTATAGGTTACATTTTATTAACATTACTTTAAACCTTTTATCAATTTATATTTAATTCAAAGAAGTCAATAAATTAACTATAATCTACCACTGATTTGCTTTTATTAAAATGCATATAATTTGTTATTGCAGCAAATATCAGATACATTTTTGGAATTATAATGAAGAGATTTCTAATTACTTAGAACTCTTATGAGATTGAATGTGAGACCATATGAGAATATGCTTTAAACTAAGATTATTTATTTTTAATTTAACTTAATATGTTTCTAAACTTAAAGCACCAGGGCTTAACAATTAGTTTCAAAATTTTAAACATGCCTAAAAAGTTAAATTATATACAAAATCCTAAGAGAGATTTATTTTATACTGAGATATTTATGTATAATTGTACTTAATTGAACATTGAGAAGCAAAGGAATTTATTAGAAATGCCATGGTACATTGTGCAAATTCTAAAGCTCAAGTGGTTTGAGTTCACATATTATATCTTATTTCTCTCTCTCTACCCCATCCCTCACTCTGTCTATCTCTATACCTGTGCCTATACCTATGCTATATCTAGCACTTAGCTACCCAAACATAGACAGGTTTCTTAAATATCTCTGTCTCCATAGGAATACTTAAATATCTCTCTATATATAGCTGTTTAATTTTTTTTATGGATATTTAAGAAATGTGTTCATGTTTGGGTAGCTATTAAGTGCTAGATATCTACTTTATAGTTTTGTGAGATTAAATAATTTAATTCATAATAACCACTTACAAATGTCTTTATTAGACAGCTATCATACTATTTTATTAGTCACAATTTCTCAACTCCTTATTATATGTGAAATTCTATGGAAAAGTATTCAGTAACAAGAACAAGAATTAGAAATAATTAACACTTCATAAATTTTACCTCCTCTTTTCACAACCCTGATAGGCACGAGTGAGCTCCCTAGCTGGAAGTAAGTGGTAGTGATTTGATTCAAACTCAGGTTTTCAATAATTTGATTTTTTTTAACATATCAGGTGGCAATGGGTGAAATGACTGGTGCTAAATATCACTATTCTTTTCCTTTTCTTCCTCAAATAACTCAGCTATTGGAGTTCTGTTAATGTGACCATCTGACTGCAGGAGATTTGACTGCTCTTTTACGGGGCTTCACCATATTTCCAAGATTCAGTATCTAAAATCTTGCTCTTTACTCTGCACAAAGTAAATTAAAAGGGCAGTTTTTAATTTTTAAAATAAATAGTGCTGTGAAATAACTATGTATCTGGATTAAATACCTAAGTATGCATGCTTAATAAAGTATACACACAATTATTTTGGACCATGATTCTTTGTTTATATAACACCAAAATAGTCCTCTAAGTAATTAGCTAATGTATATTTGTTCATCCAAAAAAATTAATTGAGCAGTCACAGTGCTTGGTGAGTTACACATTATTGATTATGAAAAGAAACTGAAAAAAAGAGAAAAAGAATGCTGTATCAACATTTTAATTTTGCAGAGTTGAATGTAGAGCTTTCTTTTTATTTTAAAATGCAAAAAGCATAGAAAAAATATCAAGCATGCATACAAACACAAATAATGTTGAATATCTCAGCTTATTTTCTTCTAATTACCAACACATTTGAAGAATCCCTTTTTCCACAACTAGAAGAAATATGTATAGTTGTCTACATTATTTCAAATTACAAATGTTTTTATATATAACTTATATATTGTTTAACTTTATTTTTCTGAGCACTATGTTGATTGCTATCCAGCCTTGGTTAATCTGTTTACGAGTATCTAAACCCCCAATTTCTAAAGTTTCTACTCTGGTTCCTTGAGATTGTGGAGTTTCAGCATCTTTATTCTTTCTCCAACTTGGTCCCAAACTCTGTACTACAGATTTTATTTATTTTTTGGGTTACTTTTTCAGCTATAAATTTAAATGTGAACATCCCATATTTATTGTTTCTATATACTTAGAATGGCTTGCATGTGGGAGGAGGCATTTTGTCTATAATAATTATTCCTTCCTGCTTGGAATTGGGCATCATTTAAAAATATTTATGGTTGCATTGTCAGGGGATACTGAATATAAATGCATGGTCTCTGAACACAAGAGGTGAAATGGTAGCTATGAAGATGATAATTATATGCATATATTTTCCTTTCCAAATAAATCAATTTCATGATTCTGAGAAATCAATATGGTATTAGCAGGAAAATATAGGGGAAATCAGAGGCATTCTTGGAAAAAAGTATTGACTCAAACTCTGGAAGTGAAAGGAATTTGTTTTTCATCTATATGTATATATTATACACCAAAATAGAACCTTAGCTTACTTTGTAATTTTCACATAGCAGAAAATATTAAGCTCAACATAGCATATTAAAATATTTAGAAAACATTAAGCCTCAACTAACATACTTAATTTTAGATTCAATGACAAATATTTTAATACTTTCATTTTAAAAGGTTTACATTGTAAAATGGGTTATATATTTACATTTTCTGGAAAACGCTGATCATATAAGGTTAAACAATATTAATTTTATAATTCAAGAAACATTTTCTATATAATATGATTAATTCAGAAGGTAGAAATGTGACACAGCTTCTCTTTTGCTCTTGGAATAATTTGCTATCTGGAATTCCATATTTTTAGCTTAGGTAATACATAAACATATTGTTTGATATATTACACATGCATATTTAAATTATGAAACTGAAGTATGCATTCACCATAAAATATCCATTAACAAGAATAAGAGGAAAGTTTGAAATTCATTATTCTTCACACCGAGAAATCTTTATCTTCATAATATTGACACATTTTTTATTTGTGCTTAAAAACACTTTTATTCTCAATTTTCTTTGTTACTACGTAGTTTTCATATATATAGTTTTGGTTTTTATATTCACTTTATTTTTTGATAAAAATCCACAAAAATAAAATTACTGGCTGAAATTTTATTATTATTTTATATGTGGAAGAGCTTGCATAACTGAAATAATTTTCTGAAAATCCTTTAGCAACTTATACTTTGACCAGCACTATAAAAGAAACAATTTTTGTTGCAGACTATGTAAGTAAAATTTTATTTTATATTTCTTTGATTACGAGTAAGGTTGAACACTCCTCTCTTTACTATATCTCTCCTATACTACTTCCTTTCTTAGAAACATAATGAACTTCCAAGTCATGTGATTATATAAGACAGCTTATTACTCATGGCTGCTCTATATTCCTTAAAGATTATCTTTACCTGTGAATTTGGTAACATTGCTAAGTAATCAATTGTATGGTTATAAAATTTACATGTCAATCAAATGTACTAGTTAAATATAATATTCTCATATTTCGAAAATAGTTCTCAGGGGTCAAGTAAGAATTTGTTTTAGAAGCTATTAATCATAAATATTCCCCATGACACTCTGAAGATATGGTATAAATATACCTGTGATTGAAATGAAAGCTAACTTTATAGCTAGTTGTCCTTCATCTTCACTGTAGGCTTTTAATAACTATTTCGGTAGCTTTACATCATTATATTTTTCTATAGTCTCATAATATTATTGTTTTAATCAGACAACTATTATTTTGATAATGGAAAATAAAAGACAAAAATAAAAGAAAAGCATAGGCCTGTATATCAGTTCAAATTGTATTACTTCACCATTCTGCAAGTCATATGACAATCTATGTTCTCTAAGAAATTGCTACTAGGTGTTTAGTAATTATTAGCACAGAAGTCACTATAATTTTTCAGGTTATAATTAGTCATGGTGACTGATTCAGTTCAAGGACTCAGCCATCAGCTGTCTTAGATTATAAATGCAAGATATTACTTGCTCTCTTCCAGTCAAGGCAATTCATTAGTTATGCTGTTTGACAGCAGCTGTACTCTTTGAGATGTGATTTATTCAGATTCCCTCAATATTACTGTGGAAGCATGGGGAGATAAGTGATTTGATGAGGTTGTGTATTTATTGTCAAATGCCATTATGTTTTGAATGTGCATTAACAGTGATAGGAAGTTTGTGTATGAAAAGCAAAGGATTAAGTCAAATGAAGAAAATTCCAAAAAATCCAAGGGTACACAATCATATCGACTATTGGCATATATTTTTAAAGGATAGTATAGAAAAAAAAGAAATTATTAATTTTCTACTTTACTACTTTTCATTTATTGTGAATAGTAGAAACATTGTTAAAAATGTAAACACAAAAGACACAATCATTACAAATATAAGTTGTCAAATCTTTATCCACTGAAAATAACTATAATTGTCCTATTTATGTTGTAATGATTTAACTTATGTTTATTTTATAAAAGAATATATAAAAGAGAAATTTGACTTGAAATAAACTATGTATACAGAAACTTGAATTTAGAATATTCTCTTGAAGTTTGAATGCTTACAGTGTTTTCCCAACATTTATCTAAAAGTTAATTGAGGAAAAATATTACCAGACTATATATCCTACTAATGTATGTGTATATATACATGTATATTCCAGTGGCTAGAGGTTTGAAACAAGTGTATTACAGTGATTTTCCAAATATTTTGTCATTGTAATCTTTTTCATCAATTTAGATTTTTAATAATATATATAGTTTATAAATAATATAGGTGTATACTTCTAAATACATGCATATATAAAGCTTACCTGGTTTAAAAGTGCTTCTGAGGTCCCATTCTTTTTTCCTTCTTTCAACCCCTCCCACCTGTGAGGTCCTGCTGAGCCACTAATGCTTAAATATCTATGTGACTATGTTTTCCCAAAAAAAAAAAAAAAAAAAATTTAAACACAGTTTTATTGTGGTAAGAACGCTTAACAAAAGCTCTATCTTTTTAATAAACTCTAAGTATACAATACATTATTGCTGATTATGAGTACAGTATTGTACAGCAGATCTTTTTTTAAACCATTGATCTAGCCTGGTGCTTATATAACAGAAATGGAAAGTTACTGTTAGCTATTGCAGTCACATAGAAAATGAAGCAGCCAATATTCAAATTTGAGTATTTGGAGTCTATGCACAAAGCTCATGATATTCTTACAGGCTCCTTCAAGAAGAAAAGAAATGTTTCAATGGCCATATTCAGTGTCCTATTAAAGTATGCAAACTGAGGATTCAGCCATGGCTATAACTAAAAAACATAGCAGTTTTATGTAGAATAGTTATGAACATGTATTTCTCTTATATTTATTAAGTCTATGTACAAATGATTTTCATAGCATAGTTCAGATTTTTTTTTCTTTTCACAAGATAGACCATTGTCAATTTCAAATGATCTGGAGAAATAAGACAAATGACAAAGCTTGAGGGGCAGAGGAAGCAGGAAGAAGTAAAGAGAGATCAAGAGAATGGCTTAGGCTAGGACTTAGAGTTTGCCAAAGCCAGCAGCAACCACCACAAGACTGAAATATAAAGTAAACTTCTACAAACATTAATTATAGACCTTTCTACTTTCAAGAACTAAGAAATTGGAATACAATATGGTCTTCAATGTGTACTTTCTGGGGGAGGAAATGTATAAATACGATACAGTATAATGAAAACATAAAAGTTGGTAAGAGATATAGAAAATGGCAATTAATTCACCCTGAGGTTGGAGAATAGGGGCATTTTTGAACTAGGTCTTGAAGAAGGAATACATATTCCATAAAGAGAATAAAGAAGATGGGCAGTGAAATGCTCCAGGCAAAATGATGTGCAGTCTCAATTAAATATTAAATAACGATCTTTTTAGAAGTCATAATTATAATAAAAGTCAACGCTTAAATCTTTAGTATGTGCCAGGCACATATATAACTTACATTTTTAATTATTTGCTAGTAACTATTAAAATATTTTACATTGACTAACTGATATAAATTTTATTAACTTGTTTAATAAAATCTCAACAACTCTCAACAACTTATGAGTCTGGAGTGGTTATTCCATCATTTTATAGGCAAGGAAACCGAAACAGAGTTGCCAAGTAATTTCCCTGGTACACCCATGACTAAGCAATTAGTAGAACCAGTGAACACATCTCATCAAAGTTACTTCAGAGCTAAAATTTTTAACAGTATTTTACTCTGCCTCCTTTAGGGTAATACATAAAACTATGACTATTAATGAACATATATCATATATACTTATCAATAGTAAATAGAGAAAAATTTAAAACAGAGGTTTCTTAAGCCATCAACATGCCGTTATTTACAGTTAGAAGCTCAAGAATGTCAAATAAACTTTATGAAAGGAGTGGAGTAAAATATTTTATAACCAAATTGCTTTCATAACCAAACATAGTATTTTGCAAGCCCACTCACTTAAAAAGTAGAGGGTCTTTAGTAATTGCTTAAGTAAAATTAGCAAATCAATTTAAGTAAAATGGTAGTAAATGCAGCCTGCCTATTACACACAATAAGTGCACATGATTATTTTAAATTTTAAAACTTTTTAAATTTTGTGGGTGCATAGTACAGGTATATGTCTATAAAGAACATGGGATGCTATGATATATCTATGGAATGTGTACAACCATATCATGGAGAATGGGGTATCCATCCCCTCAAGAGTTTATCCTTTGTGTTACAAACAATGCAATTACACTTTTGGAGTTATTTTAAAATGCACATTTAAGTTATTATTCACTATAGTCATCCTGTTGTGCAATAGGCTTTATTCATTTATTTTTACTATGTATTTGTAATCATTAACTATCTCCACCTTCCTTCCTCCCCTACCCCCAATAACTTTCCCAGCCTCTGGTAAGCATCCTTCTACTCTCTACATCCATATGTCCAGTTATTTTGATTTTTAGAGCCCACAAATAAGTAAGAACATGCAATGTTTGTCTTTCTGTGCCTGCCTTATTTCACAACATAATCTCCAGTTCCATTCATGTTTCTGCAAATGACAGGATCTCATCCTTTTTATGACTGAATAGTAATCCATTATGCATATGTACTACATTTGCTTTATCCATTTATCTGTTGATGGATGCCTAGGTTGCTTCTAAACCTTAGCTGTTGTGAACAGTGCTGCAGAAAGCATGGGAGTGCAGATATTTCTTCAATACTGGTTTCTTTTGTTCGGGGTATATACCCAGCAGTAGGATTGCGGGATTGTATGATAGCTCGATGTTTAGTTTTTGAGGAAACTCCAAACTGTTCTCCAGAGTGTTTGTGCTAATTTATATTTCCACCAACAATGTATGAGGATTCCATTTACTCCACATCTTCACCAGCATTTGTCTTTGATGGCAGCAGCAGCCCATCTGGAGTGGTTGGTGCAAAAACACCAGCTGCAGTGAAAGGTGTGACGGGGGCTGTATGCTCTATGGAGCCAGGGAGAACTGGGAACAGGCGGGAGCTGGGTTCCCTTCTGAGTTGGTGGGGCAGAAGCCCCACCCTCCTGGGCACAGCTTCAGCTGCAAGCTGTGGCTCTGGATACAGACATCAGTGTGCTCTTGGGGTCCAGGGAAACTCCCCTTCCACCGTAGACTCAGAAGTACCTGCTTCCACTACCTGACCTCTCCCTGATCCTGGCACCCACTCCAGTTTCAGAGCAAAGTTGTGGCTGAGCCCAGGTGCTGTCGCAACCTGGCTAGGTATGCACATGCTTGGGGTAGCACTGACGTGCCAGGCCTCTGCTGCCTCAGCCCCCTCTGGACTTTGGGCATGGATGAGTATGTAAGGGAGGCCAAAAGGGGCCTGAGAGCAGCTCAGTGTGTGCCTACAGGCAACCCTCAGCACAAACAGCCTGGGTGCTGTGGATGACTTGTTGATGGCAGCAGGCAGCAGACAGGCTACTGGGCAGAAAGGGGCAGGTCCCTGGTGAAGCCCCCCTCTTCAAGCCAGGGACAGCCTGAAGCATCGGAGCTGGGTTGTCAGTTCTGAGTGGAGGTCACTGCAAAAAGTAAGAACTTATGATGCTTTTGCTGGGCCCACCCATGGCCACACATGGATTAATCCGCATTAACTTCCTCCCTTCTGAAGCTCATAAAAACCTGGAATTCAGCCAGACTCAGGCAGACATTCTGATGACCTGCCTGCAGATAGGAGCTACCACTCTGGGTTTCCTTTCCATTGAGGGCTACATAGCCTTTCAGGCCAGGTGGGCAGAACAAGCCCCAGTGGGCATGAGCAACATTCAGACAGTAGGTGCCATTAGTCACAGAGGATTCAGACTGGCAAAGACATACCCCAAAGATTCCATGATATTATTGCCTGTTTTTCATATATAAACCAGTTTAACTGGGGTGAGTGATATCTAATAGTAGTTTTGCTTTATATTTCTCTGATGGTCAATGATGTTGAGCACCTTTTTATATGCTTCTTTGCCATTTGTATGCCTTCTTCTGAGAATTGTCTGTTCAAATATTTTGCCCGTTTTTTGATCAGATTATTAGATATTTCATATAGAGTTGTTTGCATTTTATATATATTCTGGTAATGAATTCCTTGTCAGATGGGTAATTTGCAAATATTTTCTCCAATTCTGTGCCTTGTCTTTCCATTTTGTTGATTGTTTCCTTTGCTATGCAGAAGCTGTTTAACTTGATGCAATCCCATTTGTTCATTTTTGCTTTGGTTGCCTGTGCTTGTATGGTATTTCTCATTAAATTTTTGCCCAGAACAATGTCCTGGAGATTTTCCCGAGTGCTTTCTTGTAGTAGTGTAATAGTTTGAAAGCTTAGATTTAAGTCTTTAATCCTTTTGATTTTTGTATATGGCAAGAGATAAGGGCTAGTTTCATTCTTCTGTAAATGGATATCTAGTTTTCCCAGAACCATTTATTGAGGAGGCTGTCTTTTCCCCAGTGTATATTCTTTGCACCTTTGTCAAAAATGAGTTCACTGGAGGATAGCCCCCTATCACAGCAAGATAAGGCACTGATCAGAGTCATGATGTCCTCTTCGAGGCCCCAGCTCCTAGATGACATTTCTATGTGTGTGGATTTGTTTCTCGGTGATCTTTATTCTGTTCCATTGGTCTATGCGTCTGTTTTAATTCCAGTACCATCCTTGGTTCTCAATTATTATCTCTTTGAATAAGATTTCTACTCCTATCTCTTTCTCCACTGCCACATTAAGGCCCATATCTCTTCAATTTGCCCTGTTGGGCTATTTTCTGGATCCTATAAGCATGTTCCCTTTTAATAACTATTTTTCTTTTGTCTCCTCTGACTGTATGTTTTCAAATAGCCTATCATTAAGCTTACTCATTCTTTCTTCTGCATGATTAATTTTGCTATTAAAAAACTCTAATGCACTCTTCAGTGTGCCAATTGCAATTTTCAGTTCCAGAATTTCTTTTAATTCTTTTAAAATAAATTTTAAATTTCAATTATTCTTTATTTTTTAAAACTACGTTGATCTTGTTATTAAATTCATATGATAGAATTCAGAATTCTTTCTCTGTTATCTTTACTTTTTTTGAATTTCCTTAACACAGCTAGTTTGTGTTCTCCGTCTGAAAGGTCACATATCTTTCTCTCTCCATGATTGGTCACAGGTACCTTATTTAGTTCATTTAGTAAGGTCATATTTTTCTGGATGGTCTTGTAGTTATCTGTTGCTTATCTGTTTCAGGGCATTGAAGAGTTAGGTATTTACTGTAGTCTTCAAAGTCTGGACTTGTTTATACCCGCCCTTCTTGGAGTAGCTTTCCGGATATTCAAAAGGACTTGGATGTTACAATATAAGTTCTATCTCTTTCAGAGTTCATCCCAATCCCAGCAATGCTATGGTTCTTGCAGACTTGTAGAGATACTGCCTTGATGGTTTTGGACAAGATCTAGGAGACTTCCTGGATTACCAGGAAAATACTTTCCTTCTCTTACCTTACGTTCTCCCAAACAGTCTCTCTCTCTCTCTCTCTCTCTCTCTTCTGAGATCCTAAAGCTTGGGCTGAAGTGACACAAGCAGCCCTGTGGCCACAGCCACTATGACTGTGCTGGGTCAGGCCTGAGGCTAACATAGCACTGGGTCTTACCCAGGCTAGCTATAACAACTACCTTGCTACTCTCTATGTTTGTTCAAGGCCCTGGGGCTCTACAATCAGCAGATGGCAAAGCCAGCCAGGCCCATGTTCCTCCCCTCAGGGTGGTGATATACCCTAGTCCCTGTATGAGTCCAGAGGTGCCATCTGGAAGTCAGGGACTAGAGTCAAAAATCTTAGAAGTCTACCTCATGTTTTGTTGTTATGTTGTTATTTGGCTGAGCTGACAGTCAAATTACAAGACACAGTGTTTCCCACTGTTCCTTCCATGTTGCAAAAGCAGAGGAGCCTCACCCTGCAGCTTCCACCACCACAGTCCATGAGAAGTACTGCCAGATTGCTGCTGATGCTCCCTTAAGGCTCAAAGTTGTGTGTGTATGTGTGTGTGTGTGTGTGTGTGTGATCCTGTATCAAAAGAAAAATTCTATTCCTTTTATTCAGTTTTTAAGCATACCAGTGAAAATCAAAATTGTCAAATTTTCCAATGGCAATTTCTCCACACCAGAAGGCAGTCATGACTCTCAAAGAAGAAACAATTTGGGTTTTTTCTGCCTTCAAAATGTTATCAAATCCTGTTTTTCCCACAGGCTTTTGGAACACATAGAAAATAACAAATATTCCAATCAATGAAACATACCACATGTCTGTATTATGCAAGACACATTCTTTTGCGGAAATGGATGTAAAAAAAAAGTCCAGTCTGTATATGCAAAAGAAGCAAGGAAATTCAGTCTTTTTTCTTCTTTAAAAATCTGTTACTTCTAAAATATTCTACAAAATTGGAAGTAAAAGACTAAAGATCAGGAAAGGGAAGAGAGGGAAAGGGAGCACACACTATTAACAGACCAAAAAATAAAATTATACAAACTTAAGCAAACTTTATAACAGAGTGGGGTCGTACTCCAAGTTACCAAAGGCTGGTTGAAGAAATTCACCATTCTTTAGGAACGAGGGTTTGTATGGCTGAGTGAAGATCCACGAAGATTAACTGCTGTGGAGCAAGTCTCCTTCCCACTCCAAATCCTGGTTTCTGCCCAATGCCTCTACTGGGAGGGCCTCTCATTCCACTGCCCAGGCCACCTTGAGGGCCACCAGGCCCCCAAAGGTGATTATGTCGTTGATCCCCTTCCCTGGCAGCTCCAGTCTTCTCTTCCACTTTCAGACAGACCTCACCTCTGAACTTGATGCACCTGTTGCTATGGACCTTCTGAAGAGGCTCAGAATCATCAAACACAGCAAAACCCAAGGTTCTTCTCCAGCACTTGCAGACATAGCTCTGACAGTACAGGAAGACTTGAGGGCATTTTCTTGGACATTTGTGACCAGTAAGAACCTTCCACCCACTGGAGCTGTTCTAGTTACTGCGATACTACCTCATGTTGTTAAAGTTCCAGCTTCACAGCCCCACTCAAAGGTACTTAAAAGGTGGGTTGTGGTGATGCTGTCTGGCCTGGAACTCATCCTTCAGGGAAGTGGGCTCTCCTCTGGCCCAGAGCATGTCCAGAAATTCTGTCCAAGAGTGAAGTCCTGGAATTCGGGATTCTAAGAGCCTACTTGTTGCTCTACCCCTCTATAGCTGGGCTAGTACCTAAGGCACAAGATAAAATTTCCTTTACTTTTCTCTCTGCTTTTCTCAAGGAAAAGGAGTTTTGCCCCATAGTCACCACAGCTGTTAATGTGCAGAGTCTCACCTGAAGCTAGTAAGCCTCAGAGACTCATCCAAGGCCCTCAATGTATTACCCAGGTACATTGCTGGTTATTCAGGGCCCAAGAGCCCTTCAGTTAGCAGATGATGAACGCGGCCAGGACCAGTTCCTTACCTTTAAGGCAGCACATTCCCTTCTCACCCAGGTTATGCCTCAAAATGTCAACCAGGAGCTAGGGTCTAGAAGCGGGGCCTCATGACTCTGACCAGTGCCTTGTCTTGCTGTGGATTAGCTGGTATACGAGATGCAAGACAAAGGCCTCCTCACTCTTCTTTCTCCTCAAGTGGAAAGAAGAGGTCCATTTTGAGCTGTGATCACTGTAGCTCCCAGTAGTGAGGTTTGTGGAAATTCAAGTTCCAAATGCTAAGATTGGCAGTGATTCCCATCTGACTAGGGCTCCTTTAAGTGCTCCGCTGTGGACAGGCCTAGCTGAGTTTGGTCCAGTTTTCCTTTCTGCTCTAACAGGGCAGCACTTAATTTAGTGCTTCACAATTTCTGTGTTCTTCCTCCTTTGCTGCCCAGAGGAATTCTCCACATCATGCCACTGCTGCCAGCAGGAGAATCCACACTATTATTTATTTATTTTATATATACTATTATTTTTTTAACCTCTTCAGTGCCTCTTACAATTATATGGAATTACCACCAGGTACTATGAGGGCTCACCTGATTTTTGGTTCTTATGAAGGTGTTTTGCGTGTGTGTCTGTGTAGGTAGTTGATAAATTGGTGTCCTTGGATGAGATGGGGTAGGGATTGGTGGAGCTTTCCATTTCACCATCTTGTTCTGCCTCTTGATTATATACCTTTAAATATTATTTTCACATCTAGAATTTTGTTGATTTTTCCATTGTTAAAGAAATTTTGCACTGCTGAAATAAACTCCATTTTGTGATTATGTAGAATACTTTAAAAATATTTATCTATTAACTTTTTTTGTGTATTTTGCTTGGGATTTTTTTCTTTTCCATTTGTAAGATAAATTGACTTAGAATTTTCCTTTCTTGTAACGTCATTTTCGAGTTTGCTATTTAGTGAATTCTGGCCATATACCATAAGTTTGAAAGTGTTCCTTTATTTATTTGTTTCTGATAATTTGTGTAAGATCTTTGTTTCATTTTCCGAGAGATTAATCAATAAAGACCTGTGAGTCTGGTGTTTACTCTATGGGTAGGTTCTCTTTCTTTAATGGCTACCGCATTACCCATTACTAGCACTTTCATTATGTCTTAATCATACTCAATTTGCTGTATTTACTTTTGTCTTTCTTTCTCTTAATGCCTGTTTAGGTATTTTCTGCCAACTTAGCTTCCAGTAGAGTAATTACTAATTATTAAGTATATCTTAGAGTTCTAGAATTTGTATCTGATTCTCCTGTATACTTTCTAGTTCACTTGTGAAATGCTCCTTTTTGTTTCTTTTCCTGAACATATTTATTCAGGTCAATTGAAAGTCATTGTAAATCACCTTCAGCAATTGGAGCACTGCTGATTGATTTCCATTTTTCCCTTGGTTCTGAATTTTATATGATTATTGACTGGTATACATTATGTGTTAAAATATGAAGGCTCTGAATGCGGTTATAATTCCCTTCTGCCCAGTAGTTTAGAACAGAAATCAATCCCTTGCTTTAATCAGAGATTGAGTAGGTTATAGGGAATTTCAAGATTTGTGAAATTTATTCTGTATCTGATTTTCCATATTTCTGTGTCCTGAGCTTCATTCTTAGGAAACAGCTTACTTTCATAGTGACAAAGATATAAACCACTGGGAAAGTTCAGCTCACCTTATTTTGGTTTTCTTCTCTCCATGATCTTGGTTTCCTAAGCTCTGGCTGTCTTTCTGGCTCTCTGATGCCTTTAAATAGACCTTTTGCTCACTAATTTATTTCCTACTTAGCTTTTATATCCCATCAAAATAAAAACTTATTTTTAAAAAAGGTTTAGATTCAGGGGGTAAATGTGCAGGTTTGTTACATAGATATATTGAGTGATGGTGTGGTTTAGGCTTCCAGTGTACCTATCACCCACATATTAAAAATTGTACCTAATAGGTGATTTTTAAATTCTCATCCCCTTCCTACCATCCCCCTTTTAGTCTCTAGTATGTATCATTTCCATTTGTAAGTCCATGTGTACACAATGTCTAGCTTCCCCTTTGAGAATGAGGTATCTATTTTTTTTTTTTTTTTTTTTACTTTTGAGTATTTCATTTAGCTTAATGGCCTCCAACTCATGTTCCTGCAAAAGGCATGTTTATTCCTTTTTATGGCTGCACAGTATTCCATTGTGTATATATGCAACATTTTTAAATCCAATTATCAATTGATGAAAACTTACATTAATTTCATGACTTTGCTATTGTAAATAGTGCTGAGATAAACATACCAGTGCAGGCAGATATTGTTTTGATATGATGATTTCTGTTTCTGGAGTAAATACATAGTATTGGGATTGCTGGGTTAAATGGTAGTTCAATTTTTAGTTCTTAAGAAATCTACCTAATGTTTTCCAAAGAAGTGGTACTAATTTTCATTCTCACCAATGTTCCCTTTCCTCTGTATCCTCACCAATATCAGTCGTTTTTTGACTTTTTAACAGTAGTCATTCTAATTGTTGTAAGATAACATCTCATTGTGGTTTTAATTTGCATTTCCCTGATGATTAGTGGCATTATGCAGTTTTTTATGCTTATTGAGGTTTGTATGTTTTTTTTAGCTTTGTAATATATTTTACTTACTTTTTAGCTTTTAATACATTTTAATTTTAATTAATTAATTAATTAATTAATTTTTATTATACTTTAGGTTCTGGGATACATGTGCAGAATGTGCAGGTTTGTTACATAGGTATACATGTGCCATGGTGGTGTGCTGCACCCACCAGCCCAGTATCTACATTAGATATTTCTTCTAATGGTATCCCTCCTCTTTCCCCCCACCCACTGACAGGCCCTGCTGTGTGATGCTCTCCTCCCTGTGCCCATATGTTCTCCTTGTTCAACTCCCACTTATGAGTGAGAACATGCAGTGTTTGGTTTTCTGTTCCTGTGTTAGTTTGCTGAGAATGATGGTTTCCTAGCCTCATTCTTGTCTTTGCAAAAGACATAAACTCATTCTTTTTTATGGCTAAGTAGTATTCCATGGTATGTATATAAGCCACATTTTCTTTATCCAGTCTAACATTGATGTTCATTTGGGTTGGTTCCAATTCTTTGCTGTTGTAAATAGGGCTGAACTAAACATACATATGCATGTGTCTTTATAGTAGAATGATTTATAATCATTTGAGTATATATCAAGCATTGGGATTGCTGGTGGTATTTCTGGTTCCAGATCCTTGAGGAATAATCACACTGTCTTCTACAATGGTTGAGCTAATTTACACTCCCACCAACAGTGTAAAAGCATTCCTATTTCTCCACATCCTCTCTAGCATCTGTTGTTTCCTGACTTTTTCATGATCACCATTCAAACTGGTATGAGATGGTATCTCATTGTGCTTTTGATTTGCATTTCTCTAATGACCATTGATGAGCTTTTCCCTATATTTGTTTTTTTCTCCTTGAAGAGGTCCTTCACATCCCTTGTAAATTGTATTCCTACGTATTTTATTCTCTTTCTGGCAATTGTGAATGAGACTTTGCTGACGATTTGGCTCTCTGTCTATTATTGGTGTATAGGAATGCTTGTGAGTTTTGCACATTGATTTCACTCCCACACAATAATAGTGGGAGACTTTAATAGCCCACTGTCAAAATTAGGTAGATTAATGAGACAGAAAATTAACAAGGATATACAGGACTTGAACTCAGCTCTGGACCAAGCAGATCTAATAGATGTCTACAGAACTCTACACCCCAAATCAAGAGAATATACATTCTTCTCAGCACCACATAGCACTTATTCTAAAATTAACCACATAAATGAAAGTAGAGCATTCCTCAGAAAATGCCAAAGAACCGAAATCATAACAGTCTCTCAGCTCACAATGCAGTCAAATTAAAACTCAGGATTAAGAAACTTACTCAAAAATGCACAATTACATGGAAACTGAACAACCTGCTACTGGATACCTGCTGGGTAAATAACAAAATTATGGCAGAAATAAACAATTTTTTTAAACAAATGAGAACAAAAACTCAACATACCAGAATCTCTGGGACACAGATAAGCCGTGGATAGAGGGAAATTTGTAGCACTAAATGCCCACAGGAGTAAGCAGGAAAGGTCTAATATCAACATCCTAACTTCACAATTCAAAGAATTAGAGAAGCAAGAGCAAACAACATAAAAAGCTAGCAGAAGGCAAGAAATAACTAAGATCAGAGCAGAACTGAAGGAGACAGAGACACAAAAAAGCCTTTCAAAAAAATAAATGAATCCCGGAGCTGGTGTTTGGAAATGATTAACAAAATAGATAGACCACTAGCCAGACTAATAAAGAAGAAAAGAGAAAAAAATCAAATAGTTACAATAAAAAATGATAAAAGGGATATCACCACTGATCCCCTAGAAATATGAACTACCATCAGAGAATACTATAAACACCTCTATGCAAATAAACTAGAAAATCTAGAAGAAATAAATAAATTCTTAGACACATCCACCTTTCCAAGACTAAACCAGGAAGAAGTCAAATTCCTGAATAGACCAATATGTTCTGAAATTGAGGCAGTAATTAATAGACTACCAACCAAAAAAGCCCAGGACCAGACGGATTCACAGCCAAATTCTACCAGAGGTACAACGAGTAATTAGTACCATTCCTTCTGAAACTATTACAAACAATAGAAAAAGAGGGACTCCTCCCTAACTGATTTTTCGAGGCTGGCACTATTCTGATACCAAAATCTGCCAGAAACACTACAAAGAAAGAAAATTTCAGGCCAATATCCCCAATGAACATCAATGTGAAAATCCTCAATAAAATACTGGGAAACCAAAACCAGCAGCACATTAAAAAGCTTATCCACCACAGTCAAGTCAGCTTCATCCTTGGGATGCAAGGCTGGTTCAACATACACAAAGCAATAAGCATAATCCATCACACAAACAGAACCAATGACAAAAACCACATGATTATCTCAAGAGATGCTGAAAAAGCCCTTGATAAAATTCAACACTACTTCATACTAAAAACACTCAATAAACAAGGTTTTGCTGGAACATATCTCAAAATAATAAAAGCTATTTATGACAAACCCACAGCCAATATACTGAATGGGCAAAAGCTGGAAGCATTCCCTTTGAAAACCAGTACAAGACAAGGATGCCCTCTCTCACCACTCCTATTCAACATAGCATTGGAAGTTCTGTCCTGGGCAATCAAGCAAGAGAAATAAATAAAGGGTATTCAAATAGGAACAGAGAAAATCAAATTATCTCTGTTTGCAGATGATGTGATTATATATTTATAAAGCCCCATTGTATCAGTCCAAAATCTTCTTAAGCTTATAAGCAACTTCAGCAAAGTCTCAGTATGTCTTCTATGAGAAATGTCTGTTCATAAGTTCTAACTTCTCTATGTCTGGTATAAAGAAGATAAATCATTAATATTTAAATATGCATTTTCTACAATATATAGTTATACATGTTCCCCAAATATTATACATAAATCTAACTTTCTTATCAAACCCTTTGATCCAATTTTTTTATTATTTATATATGTTTGTGAATGTAAATGTTTTCAGAATGACATTAAATTTGATTCTTAAGTACTGCATAAGTAAATGTTCTATGTACTAATTTCATTTTAAATCATTTATATTAAATTTTAGGATTATAAAGTCATTTATTTATATTTGTGTCTGAAAGTTTTGGAAATCAATCACGTAAAGCAAGAAGCTTCGATATAAAACCATCTGAAATTATGCTAAAACAATTACATACAGTCATACACCACATAATGATATTTTGGCCAATTATGAACCACATATATAACAGTTGTCATATAAAATTATAATGGAACTAAAAAATTCATTTTTGCCTAAATACTTTATAGCCATCACAATGTCATATCACACTTATTATTGTTTTTCTAAATGTAGGGTGGTTTAAGTTTTTAGTGTTTATAAAACCTACAGTAGTGTATAGTAATGTCCTAGGACTTCATAGTCACTTACCACTCACTCACTGACTAATCCAGAGCCGCTTCCAGTCCTGCAAGCTTTGTTCACAGTAAATGCCCTATACAGATGTACCATTGTTTATATTTTATACCATATTTGTTCTTTTTCTATGTTTATATATGTTTAGATACACAAATAAATACTATTGTGTTATAATTGTTTATAGTGTTCAGTACAGTAACATGCTGTATAGATTTGTAGCCTGGAAGCCATAGGCTAGACCATATATCCTAGGTGTGCAGCAGGCTACACCACCTAGATTGTGTAAATACACTCTACAATGTTTGCATAATAACAAAATCACCTAACAATAGAGTTCTCAGAATGTGTCCCCGTCGCTAAGTGATATATGAATGTATATACACTGACTATCAGAGTAATGGGTGTAGTATAAACTGGTTAAATGAGTAATGAATATTATCATTGCTATTAATTATATCTGTATTATCGGAATAGGCCGTTGTATGGTAATCATATTACCTTTTAAAAACACAAATTATTTTCTTTGTGATTAAATTTGAAAGACAGAATGGACACATTCATAGCAAGTAAGATAAAGTTCCCTCAATCCTCAGTGATTGATAGCATTAATTTAGTGTTTTCCATGTTCTAGGTATTGTCTTAAGAGCTTTATGCAGGCTTATTAATTTAATTCTTTTTACAAAAAAATGGTTAATTTCATGTTACTGGATCTTACTACAATTTTTAAAATACTTGAAAAGAAAAAAGAAACCACCACTTTCTTTTCTCATTCATGAGAAGCAACTCATCTGTTCAAGTTTGATCATGAGATTGCAGCAATTCAGGCACATCATCAAGCTTCACTTCTAATACTAGTTATCTTGCTCTTTCTAACACACCTGCAGTGACTTCTTCCACTGAAGGACCCCCTTCAAGTTGTCCATGAGGTTTGGGTCAACTTCTTCCAAACTTCGTTAATGTTTACATTTTGACCTCCTCTCATGAATTGTGAATTTCTTAATGGCATCTAGAATGCTCATTTACCATCTGAAAATGTAATTTTTACAACAACACTAGGTGTTAGGTGATGGAATTATTACATCTCTTTTACAGGTGGTGCAATATAGGCATAAAGAGCTTAAATATCCTCTCTGAAACTCAGAAGTAGCAAATTCAAAAGTCAAAATTTTAACCCTGGCGCTCCCATGAAAAAGACACTTAATCTCCTTTAATGTTGCCTTCATTAAGGAGTTAAAAGGCCAGGCGTGGTGGCTCATGCCTGCAATCCCAGCACTTTGGGAGGCCAAGGCGGGCGGGTCACCAGGTCAGGAGATAAAAACCAACCTAACTAACATGGTGAAACTCTGTCTCTACTAACAGTACAAAAATTAGCTGGGCTTGGTGGTGTGTGCCTGTAGTCCCAGCTGCTGGGGAGGCTGAGGCAGGAGAATTGCATGAATCCAGGAGGTGGAGGTTGCAGTGAGCCGAGATCAGGCTAGCACTCCAACCTGATGACAGAGCAATACTCTCAAAAAAAAAAAAAAAAAAAAAAAAGGAGTTAAAAGATACACATGACGGTGACAATGGAGTAGGGAGTGACCAGGTAGATATCAATGACAAAGAAAAGAAAACGTGGAGAATCATTATTGTTGAAGTCATAAATTAAGTCATAAATTATGTTTAACTGAGAGGAAACGGAACTCTAGACTAACGGAATTCAATAAATGTGAACGTTGCAACTCTAATGAGCAAATTAACTTGTGATTTTATCCTTTCATAAATTGTTTATGCTCTATCTTGGTCTAGTTTGCATAATTAAAATACTAGTGATTTTCGCAGTTAGTTCAATACAAAGATAAAATGTGTAAATCCTGTTATGAGTATGTGGCACATAGTAAGCACTCAATAACTAATTATTTAATTTCCTAGGTTATCTTAACAATCTGCAACAATATACTAAGAACAGCACCAACAAAACTACATTTCTCTGTCATTCTGTGCCAGCTGTGATATTTGGAAAGCCCTGTCTCTCCCAAGTACCTTCTAACTCTGGCAGCTCCATGTAATAAAGTTCAAGAATGGTTAGTGCTGAGCTTTTAGTTGCTGTAGTCACCGTCTCCACAGACCACGATCCAGTGATTTGCATTTCTTGCCTCCATATCCATGGGTTATTTTCTGTCTACTCTGTTCTATTATCCTGCATCATTCACAGATGTTGTAGATGCTGTTTGGAAAAATTTTGTTCTCAACTGTGAGCTTAATCATTCCCATTGAGGTTCTCTTTTCTAATAACGGTCATAATTGTCACAATAGTATCACCTATGGACTGGCTGAGGTATTATTACAAACAAGAAAAATTTTACCTGGCTTACTTACATAAAGCATGAGAGTAAACAAACTGAATTTATGGGACGTGCATTGGAAATATTACAGAATCAAAAAAAGCCTGGAGAAGCAGCCTTTGTAGAACAGCAGCAGAAACAGAATGGTGATAAAACCACAAAAATAGTTTGTTGATATGGCCTGCTGCCACCACTGCATATTCTATTGCTGGACAATGACCTTTACCCCTGCTCTAAATTACATCTGGTTTTTCTGGTTTCTTTGAGTTACTCCTTCTAAACTCAAAAATGAAAAGTCCCAACTTGCCAAGATTACCGATAATGTCTATGCTTTAACTTTTAAGATAAAAGATGAAACTCTACTGTTTACTTTAGTACCAAAATTTGAGAAGTTTTCTAACTCTAACAAAGACTTCTTCATGAAGTTTAATTGCTGAGTCACCATAATAGCACAAATGTGCTCTATACCTTCTCACTAAGCCTAAATGCATACTGCATCAAAGGCCGGATCATAACATCGCCATTTAGTCTGACAGGACCATGCATTTTGTTCTGTCGGAATTTGAGACATATATTCATGCCTCAACAACTACACCACTAGAAGGGCAAACTAGCAGGTATTATTACAGCTATCCCATTCAGACTAAAGTAAAATACCAAATGTCTAGGAATAAATTCTTATCTACAGTGCCAAACCAGTCTTTAGAGGCATATTAAATAGTAGGAAATATAATGCAGAAAATCATGGGCAGTATCTCAGAACTAACTGTATCTGCTCTAATGTACTCAAGATATTTATTTTTAAAAGACTACTTTTCTTTTATTTTTAACTCCTTTCTCTGTAAGCTTTCCAATAAGTTATTCTATTTAAAATGTTTATGCTACTATGGTAGTATTTATTAAATAATCAGTATATGTCAGATATTTTTCCAAATCTTTCACTGGCATTGTTTAGTTGCAAAACTAATCTATCAATTCTTATTATCTCCATTTCACAAATTGGGGAACTGAGCTAAAGAGAACTTAATGTACAGAGGCATGCACATGTGTGTATAGATGTAGAGAGAGAGGAAGAGAGAGGCAGAAAGAGATTAAGGGAAACTCAAACACAACTGTGTTTGCGATATAGTAAGGTTATAAAAGATTCTTGAGGTAAAATGACAATTCAATATTGTCAAAGCCAAATTTGATTTATAAAATACCAAATCATCTCTTAGAAACCACTGTGAGAAGGCAGACAGGAAATATCTGCATATCCCGGCACTTCAATGTTCAACTGTCTCAACCATAAAAAATTTAATAAACACAACCAAAAAAATGGCAGTCTGACATTTTTTGAGTTTTACAGCACAGAAGTAATCCTGCACAGAATGAATTAGAATTGGGGAAACTGCTGTTACAGGAAATCATTGATTAATGGATTTTATACTAAGATGATTGGTTTCTCTGGCTTTTCTCAGGATGATTCATCGGTTGGCTGCCCACATCAGGTATTTTGGAGCACAGTGTTCTCTCATTGGAAATCATTCTTTTTCTGAAAGCAGACATGATGGACACTTAGCAAACAGTTTAAAATTTGCCTTTGTGTTTGCCACTGAAATTGTCTTCGGTAGCAAGTTAAAAAAAAAAATGGATGCAGTTGTCTCACTGGGTTATTTGTCATTTCCTTGGAGTACATATACCATGTATCCGGAGATCTCTCAGTAGAATGGCTGAATAATATTCAGTTTACATATTGAGAAGAAATTTATTTAATTTGTAATGTCTGTTATTCAAACACTAAAATACAAGTTTGCTTAATTCAGTTTGTCTTACTTTTTCAAAGAAAGGGAATCACTTGCTAAATAACATTTCAAAATACAAAAAACAGAGAAGCAAGTCGAAAGCTAATACAAATGTAAACTATTATGATGTATATAAAATTTTTATTTGGTAGAAATATATTAAAATTACTTTTTGATAAAATATTTGATGATGTCTGATTTCCGCTAGAGATAATTGTTATTATATGTTCCTATAAAATAAATCATAAATGCATTTGTAAATAAAATATTTATAAATTACTGTATTTTGGTTGAATTGTTAACCAATATATTTAAGTAATATATTGTAAACCAGCAAATGGTATACTTTTATTACATATCTAAAAAGATATGACTAAATGATGGTAACTTTTAATCCAAGTGCTGTCCATGTCAGTTATCTAATTTTGTTTATACATTGAATCTAAGTTCTAGCATTTTTAAGAAGCTACAAATCAAAAAATGACTTGTATAATACTTACAGAAATCATTTATCAGATACCAGATATTAAAATATTTGTAAAACAGGAGACAGATTACAAACAAATCACTGAAACATGTTGTTATTAAAATAGGTTTGATTATAGGAGTATTAGGTATCATGTAAGCTGAAAAGTTTTTATGTATACTAATTCAATATTTTACGCTATTAACTGAATGGTGATACTCAATAATGCATTTGAGTTCCAAAAAGCTTAGTTACTCCAAATACAAAGAACAAATGAATGCCAATTATTCAGATAAATATGCTTTATACTTTTCTAGATATTATTATTACTGTACTTTAAGTAAAGATGAAAATACTTAAATAAAAGTTGGCCTGAAATTATACAACATCGTTATAGAAGAAATCAAACATACAGAAATATCCTCAGTAGCTTATTTCTATCTTTAGATAATACCATACAACTTATTTGTTAATAAATTATAAAGATAATATTTAAAAATACCTACATATCTATCATAAATTTGAACACCTGTGGAAATAGTTCAAACAAAAAATATTAACCTATGGACTCTACTGGAATAAAAACAATAATACACTGTGATAGGTAGAGAGATTCTAGTGTTGAAGGTTGTTCAGTGATGGGAAACAAGTTAATATAATACATCACAACAATAATTTTAAATGCATAATATAGCCTTGAAAAACAATCCTCAAAAGTATACCATGTTAAATCTGAATCATTTTTTTTTCAAATATCTGTGTATTAGTCTGTGTAAACTTACTAAACAATTAATCTCCAAATATCATTTGCCTAAGACAAAAATGAATTACTCCTCATTTAATATTCTCATCGAGGTTAGTGTTGGAGTTAGGGTAGGACCAAATCAGATTTCAACTTCACAAAATCAATTTTTACATTCCTAGTGAAAAAAGAAAATTTATTATCATAGATTTATCTACATTTTCAAAATTTTTAGAAAGTATCTTAATAAAATTATCATTTGTGCATCATGTAATTATTTGAAAATTTCCAGAAAAACACAAGCCAATGAAATTAACTTAAAAGAAATTTAATTGATCAATTAAAACTTTACACTTACTTAAGCAGCAATACTTCTGAAAATGTAATCCCCAGAAGATCCAAATCAAAAGAGGTAAAAAGTAAAAAAAAAAAAAATTTACTCTAGAGATTTACTGATTTATTATATTGTATAATTTGAGTTCAACATAATAATTTTATATATATACATAGTGAAATAATTATTACAGTTAAGCAAATAAACATATATCTCTCTTCACACATTTTCCCCATAATGAAAGCCCTTGAAATCCACTCTCTTAACAAATTCCCAGTATATAAGATAGTATTTTATTAACTATAGTCCTCATGCTGTGCATTAGATCCCTTCATTCTATATAACTGCAACTTTGTACTACAACTTTAACCTACATTTTCTAAGGCCTGGTACTATTTCACTTTCTACTTCTTTGTATTAGACATTTGTAGATTCCAAATATAAGTAAGATCGTTTTGTATTTTTCTGTGTCTGACTTATGTCATTTAGCAAATTAGTAGAGTCATAGAAAATAGCACAGAGGCTCATCAAAATATTAAAAGTAATCCTTTTTCTGGGCATAGATACACAAAGAAAACTAAATCGTTACTGTACTTTCAAGAGATACTTATGCACCCATGTTCATTGCAGCATTATTCAAAATTGATGTGATATAAAAATAACCTATTTTCATCAATCAATGAATGGATAATGAAATTGGAGTGTGCGTATGTGTTTGTGTGTGTATTTTAAAAAGATGTATATTATTCAGCCTTGGGAAAAAGGAAGTTCTGCCATTTGCAACAACATGGGTGAAACTAGAAGACATTATTGTCTTTAGATTTGATGAAAAAACATTGAATAAATGAGCAAAATGGGCAACGTGCTTTGTTCTTAAATTGCAAATCTTAATATTCCAATAAATTTGACAATATTTTATAAATTCTGTATGTGCATAAAAACAATCCAAGAACAAAAATAAAATTTAGGTGGAGTGATAAGAATTTGACAATATTAGTTCAAATATTATCTAGAAATAAAAAACAAGTAAATGTGAAATTGAATAATCATGATGAAGCATTTACCCTGAAAATATAAAATCAGAAGAAGAAAATATAATTATACCAAAATATTGGTCTCTTGGGATAAATGTTATCAAAATGTTACAAAAGGCAAAAACTATAAGAAAATAAGGGGATAGTATTGACTTTTTGTTCTGTTTTACTATTTTGCTAATATGTATAAAAACACTTTGTATTTTATTGACAACATGTTTGTATCTGTATTTTTGTATATATATAAAATACACATATATGTATATGTGTATAGTCACAGTATCTGTATTTTATACATATGTTTTATAAGTCAATATGAATATATGAAAACTTGGTTTAAATTAGGCAACAAATAAAAATGCCTATTTGCTGTTCATATATTTGTCATAGTAGGTAATAATTTTTCTTTTTCAAGTATCTTAATATCACCTAGATCTGCAGTCTCTCTATTCTTACAGCAAAAATAGTTTATGAAGGAAAAAATCAAATCATATTGATTTGTAAGCTATGATTTTCTAATTAACACAGTCTTGGAGATTTTAGAGCATAAAAATTTTGCCATTCAATATTTTTTAAAGTATTCCAAAGTTACCCTCTATGTGTCAAGTCATTTTTCAAAACCTTTAATGTTGGCTGCAATTCCACCAGTTATTTTGAGTTGCTCAAGCTCAGCATTTTCATACTGTCTCTGTCTTTCAGACAACATACATAATTTGTGTTTTAAATACCACAGGGAAAAAAAAATTATGAAAACTAGAACGAACTAATATATACAGAAATGCATTGTTAATTTTATCTACAAACAGGCCACTCCATCTGTTCAAACATAATGCTCCAAACCAAGGAATATGTTCCAAACCAAAGAGCATGATATTTGACAGATGGAGAGGTCTGTAAACCTGTCTGGAGCACGGAATACTACAGAGTTTGTAGCAGGGTCCCATTTTCCACACTAAATGGAATCTAATATAATTTTTTCCCCAATAAACATCAAAATCAGCACGAATTTTACCAATTGCTATGGATCATAGACCAAATCATTTTATCTATTTTCTTTCCCATGCAAAAGAAACTTATATCTACTTTCTGAGTTAATTTTCTACCTTCGTGGCTGTTTTCCTACATAAATGAGTACAAATGTCAAAAATATTTCATATATAACAAAAGGCACTAATGTGTCATACTTAGGACGCTTTAGCATAAAAATATCATGTGAGTACTGGTTTTTGGAAAAATTAATTATTCAAATATTGTGTCAATAGTAAAAAGGATTTGGAAAAAGCCTAAGATAGGTTTTGATAAATATCTCCACTTTATTGAATTAAACTGAAACAAGATGTTTAATTGCCTTCCCTAAAAGCATTCAGCCAGTGTGAGGCTAAATAAGATTTCTCTGCTCTTATCTAGGGCTCAGTTCTAAAATCCATCATTTTATTGTGTGATGAAGGACATGGGAGATTGTCTCATTATTAAAATTTCAGTGAAATTAAATTAGACATAAACTTTGCTGAAAATGTGTGTCATATGGGTTGCTAGGAACAGAGAATACTATTTCAATTTCTATAAATTACTTGTAGGCTTACCAAATACAGCATGAGGGCATCCAGTAAAATGTGTAGACAAAAGATATTAACATTAATGAGTGTGATATTAGGTCTCAGTAATTAAAGCTAAAACATAGTTGAGTATCTGATTTCAATATTTCAAAACTCAGAGCCACTTATGACTTTGCCAGTCAGTAAACTTGGCATAATTTAAACCTTGCTTCTAACCCTGCTCAGTTTGAAACCTGGGTAGTAATGACTGTCCTGTCACGTTGGCGGATTTTTAGGGTGGCTGAGAACAACCTTATTAGAAATTCAGAAATTCAGTTGAAATTTCCTGTGGAAAGTCTCAAGAGGAGCCAACCTGTAATTTCTTCAGAAGAACTTCATTGTATATGAATTGCTGTTCTAAACATACGTCCTTTTACTCGAAAGAAACGGCATATTCAAGCGACTAGACTTCAAATTTAAAGACTAAAGGACTTACTCTTCATTTGTTGGATATGAGAATCTTCATTTTATGTAAAATTCACATAAAATCAGTATGTCATAGCCATACTTGAACTTGAGCTAACCAAATGGGCCTTCTTTCTCTAGCCATGAAATAAATATTTCTAGATTTTTAAGTCATATATTTGAGCCTTAAGTTGCTATATTATCATTTTGTTTGTCACTTATTTCACCATATTATTCAAACCCAAACTTCTCTGAACATTTACATGACTCTATTTGATACTATTTTGTGTTAAGATAAACTGTCTAACGACATATGCTCAAAATGTGGTTCTAAATTTATTTCCCAATTATAGGAAATGTTACTGACCCTACATCTCTTCATACCAATAAAATTAATTGAGAGGGTGTTTTCAGTTCACAGGTAGCAGTTCAGATCTTCTTTGCATATTAGAATACTCTCAGCCTCTCTTTTTAGTATTTGCCTATTAAACGTCTCCATACCTTTTATTCCTAATCCTATTTATTTTTTCTTTTGATTTCCAACCTAGCATATGACTTGTAACATTGATAACTGCTGATGACAGTGTGTGTGTGTATGTGTGTGTACATGCTCGTGTGTTGAATTTTACTCATTAGTTTGAGAAAATAAAGCATACCTAGAAAACGAAGTTAAAACTCTCCAACCATTACAAAGTTCTTATTTTTATCTGTGTCACCAGATTGCCCCTACGCATTGCTCTTAGTCTAATTCTTACTTAATGTATTCACTTTTAAATCTAATTGGCGATTTAATCTTAATAAATCCAAAATAAGTTGTTGATTCCTCCATCTGAATAAAAACTCAGTGATGTTTTTCAATATGTTCCCACTTCAAAATTGATGGCAAAGCCAATTTAATTTTAAAATAAAGAACCATCATTATTTCTCTATACTCTCTACTCCATTCATTGACAAATTCTTTCAGTTTCATTATTGAAATATATTTCTAATCAGTCCAAAATTATTTATCACCAAGATCTAGATCCAGGCAATGATTTTCTCTTTTGAAAGTTAATGTAACATAATTTTTCCACTGCTGAAACTATATTTTCCATACTGTGCTCAGAGTATTAATTTATTGTCTAGCTTCCTTATTGCTTGTTTTACTTTTTTCCTTCCTTTCTTTATTCATTATTTTTTCCTCCTTCCCTTTGTTTCTTTGTTCTTTCCTTTCTTCCCTCTTTCCTTCCATTTACCTTTCTACTTTCCTTCCTTCTCCTCTCAAATGAATTAGATTGTAAGTCTCCTCTGCTTTAATCTTTCATATTAAGTCCAGTTATACACACAGTAAAATCAAAATTCTACCACAGCCGGCAATTTGACCCTACCTCACTCTCTAAGCTTAATCATGCACCAAAATGTTCTTTCTTAGTATATTCCAGTTATAGCTCAGTTTCATCTCAGAGTCTTTTCATTTACTCTTCCCTTTCCTAGTAAAAATCTTCCTCAGATTCTGAGCATGACATTCGCATGTATCATTCAGTTTTCAAATGTTACCATCTCTAGAGAAAGTGCTTTCCTGGCCACTCTATTTGCAATTCTGTACCGCTCCACACACACACAATTACCCTCAGCGATTGCCAATTTTATTGTCAATGTGACAACCATGGTGATATTGTTTGGCTGTGTTCCTACCCAAATCTCATCTTGCTTGTTGCTTCCATAATTCCCATGTGTCTTGGGAGGAACCCAGTGGAAGGTAATTGAATCATGGGGGCAGGTTTTCCAATGCTGTTTTTATGATAGTAATTCTCATGAGATTTGATGGCTTTGTAAAGGGCAGTTCCCATTCACACACTCTCTTGCCTGCTGCTATGTAAGACATGCCTTTGCTCCTCCTTTGCCTTCTGCCATGATTGTGAGGCTTCCCCAGCCATGTGGAACTGTGAGTCCACTAATACACATGGGGTACCCAGATATTTGGTTAAATGTGATTCCTGGGCATGTTTATGAGGTTGTGTCTGTTTGAGATAAACATTTAAATAAGTAGACTGAGTAAAGCAGATTGTCTTCCTTAATGGGGGTGGACGTCATTCATTCCATTGAAGGGCTAGAGAGAATAAAAGTCTGAGAAAGAAAAATTCACTCTGTCTGCCTGTCTTTGAGTTGGAACATTGTTACTCTGTCCTTCAGACTCACACTCTGGCTGGAACTTGCATCATCAGCTCCTGCTTTTCATACCTTTGTATTCAAATGGGAACTGTATCATTGACTTTCCTCCACTGAGACCTCTCATTCTGCATAATCACATGAGACATTCCTTCACATCAATCTCAGCTTTCCATTATGCACCTCAAAACTCTCTTGGCTTCTATTCATTACTCAGCTCCAAAGCTGCTTCTACAATTTAGGTATTTGTTACAGCAGTACCCTACCTCTCATTACCATAATCTTTGTTAGTCTGTTTGAGTTACCAAAACAAAGTAATATAAGCTGGGTGGCCAAGTCATAGACATTTATTTCTCACAGTTCCAGGAGCCTAAAATTCAAGATCAAGTAGCCTACAGATTTGGTTCTTAGTAAGAGCCCTCTTACCGGCTCACTCTAATCACCACCTTCCTGCTCTGTGGTATTTTTTTGTAACAGCTAGAGTAGACAAACATATTCTTTATCACCTTTAAATAATGAAACATATCTGAATCTTAATGGTATATATGTGTATGTATGTGTATATATATATATATATATACACACATACACATATATATATGTATATATGATTTGTCAGTAAATTTCTCCATTTATATTCAAGCTAGTATTCACAGGTTCATTTGGAATTTCTGGCAGGTAGTCTTTAACCAATCCAATGTTTTAATGAAGTTCTAATATTAATTCTGCCCTTTCATTGTGAAGCCTATGACAAGAGCACAAATAAAGGCTTTCTTACTAAATGCCCAAATATTTTAAAAGTATAAATTAAGAAAATCAAACATTACATAAAATATATTCTATATCCTATTTTGAGAAATATAACTATATTATTCAGGCTTCTCCAAAGAAACAGAACAAATAGAATCTCTCTCCAGAAAGCTGGAAATTCAGGTAAAATTTGATGTCTTAGTTTTAAGTCCGATGGTTGAAAACTCAAGCAGAATTTCTGTGTTGACATCTGGAGACAGAATTCCTTCTTCTACAGGAAACCTCAATATTTGCTCTTAAGGCTTTCAACTGATTAGATGAAGCCTATCTGAAGTCTGATCAAGCAAGTATGTACCATATATTAGCAATTAATATGCAAAAGTAATCATCACAATAAACATTACTATAACCTATAGCATTAAAAAATATATAAAGTTTGTCTTCGATAAAACTGGATAAAGGCAACATATCAAGGACGAATTAATTGAATTATTATCCTACACATCTGGATGTTATGTTTATGGAACAATGTGATTTGGATGAGAATAGAAGACATGTAATTCAAAAATTATTACATTTTCCTAACAAAATATATTTATTGTCTTCTTTTTACAGAGTAATTATTTCTAATTGAAATAATGAGTAATTATTATGTGAGTAATTATTCTCACATAATGTGTATTTCAATCAGTTATGATCCTAAATCACAAATAATAAGCAATTGTATTTAAAGTATCCAAAATTTAGATATCAAATTTTAAAATTAAAGTATATATATTTTCTAAACAATTATTTTTCTTCAAATATTAAATGTTATTTATTAAATTGAAATTAATAAAATGTAAAAATTTATTCAAATAAATTTTATTTGTAAATTTAATTTAAAATTATGAAATATTATATAAAATTAATTTGTTTACAATTCTACAATTAAATATTCATTTATTTGGTAATATAAATAATTGATATCA
Source organism: Sapajus apella (assembly GCF_009761245.1). NCBI lineage: Eukaryota > Metazoa > Chordata > Mammalia > Primates > Cebidae > Sapajus > Sapajus apella. Next base: position 9,919,611 of record NW_022436968.1, on the reverse strand, counting down.
GGCTTCATATGTGTTATATATAGATGTGTGAATAAAATGTTGTTATATAAATAAACATTTATCAGTAGCCATGTAAAATGTTTATGAGTACTGCACTAAGTGATTGGCTTGAAAATTAGCCATGGGACTTATGGCATTCAGATACAGTCAGCTTTTGTTTTGAGGACATTGGTCAAGGGACACGGAGAAGCATGTTCCTGGGTCCTGGCATGTGCTAGGTAGGCGTGAGAGTGGATGTTGAAGATCACAGGAGGCACTGTATCAATATCATGCAGCAGATTCCATGTGACCAAAGGGCACATGTGTATTTTTTAGATTATGTTTTGTGTGTTTTCAGTATTAGAGACTCATCGAAGGGCAGGGCCCAGAGAAGAATACCATCTTGTCATGTTCTAAGGAGAGTACATTTTCACTTCAATACTTATGGTCTCTACCTTCTACAGAAAGTCACTTGGATTCTCTGAATGTCTTTATCTGTGAAAGCTTTGTAAAAATATGGATCTTTCCTAAATATGCAGTTTGTGAGAATCAATTTTTTGTGTGTAATCTCTGTGAAACAGAAATGCTAGACATCATTGTTATTGATATTTCTTCCTTTTTGCTGGATATTATTCTCATGTTGCAGTCTGTAATAGGCATCGCAGTGCTGCACAGACCACACTTCAAGGAGAACTTTGTGTAGGAGCCGATAGAAGTACTGTCAGTAGATAACCTTCAGCTGTTAGCCTCTTCAGGGTTATCTCATCTTCAGAGTAGTCCCACCCTTCCAGAGGCAACCCACATGATGAGCCCTATAAGTAGCAGGATTCCTCATGGGGGCAGCAGAGACTCTTATACGACTGAATTTCAACTTAACTTCTCCCTATTTCCTTCCTCTATCTTACACAGGTGCTAAACCCAAGGACACCCCCTACACATCCGTAAGAAAGGTCTGTCACAATTTTCGAAGGACCCTGAAAAAGTTGCTTTATAAATGTATATTAAGAAGTTGAGACCGGGCGCAGTGGCTCACGCCTGTAATCCCAGCATTTTGGGAGGCCTAAGAGGATAGATCACGAGATGAGAAGTTTGAGACCAGCCTGACCAACGTGGTGAAACCTTGTGTCTACTAAAAATACAAAAAAAAATATTAGCTGGGCATGGTGGCACACGCCTGTAATCCCAGCTACTCAGGAGGCTGAGGCAGGAGAATTGCCTGAACCTGGGAGGCGGAGGTTGCAGTGAGCTAAGATCGTGCCACTGCACTCCAGTCTGCGTGACAGAGTGAGACTTCATCTTAAAAAAAAAAAAAAAAAAAGAAGTTAAATCCATGAGGCACAGGGGATGGCAATGATGGGCATGGAGCTCTGACACCCAGATCATCCATGTAGGAAGGCATTGTTCTTCCAGCTGCTGGCATACTGTCAGCAGAGAAGTTTCAGCTGTCAGTTCTTGGGACTGCCTCAACTACAGAGAATGGCTTCACCCAGCAATATGGCTTTCTTAGTGCAGCTCAAATCCAATGACCAAAGGTAAGGGTACAAAAGTCTGGCCATTTAGCCCAACACAGGAAAATGCTGGGCCCATATTTAGCTGCAGAGTTTTCTGTCAGATCAGTCAACTTTCCCCACCACCCATCTTGCCTTTTGTACCCTCCCTTCCACATTGGTTCATTCCAAGAACACCCCAATAAACATCCCGCATGCTAAACTCTGTCTCAGAATCTACTTCCTGAATAACCCAACCTGCCACTCTATATTAATCTTAACATTGACTTAAGCTTGCTACTATCTATGCCTTGTGGGATGAGTAACCACTTTGTACTCTAACAGAAAAACAATGCAGTTTGAAAGTCTTTTGTCTTGATTGTATTCTTTCTGTATGCCTAACACTAGAATTAATTCATTACATTTGTGTGAGCTGTGTCTGTTCTGAAGTCTTAGCCCTCTTTGTTTTTAATATCTAGCTTTGCTTGGAATTCATACTGCTTAATTTACCTATTCCTAGCCTACTATGGTGCTAATTTCTTTTTGTCACTACAAAGCATAAGCCAGACAAATAGAAATTTAGCAATATTTTCTACAGGGAATACAACTCCAAGAAAAGTTTGGAAGCAACTGTAATCATATTGATTTAAAGCAACTGTAATCATATTGATTTAAAGATCTCCAAAATAGTTTTGATAGCTATTCAGGTAAATCCATTCTCTAGTAAGCATTGAATTTCTACTACAACTATTTTTATACATCTGAAAATAAGGTGTCAACTATCCATGATGAAAGGAGAATATATTGAGATATTCCTAGCATTTAAAATTCTGATTCAGTTAGAAGTAGTAAAACTCAAGACTCTATCCCCTCTCTGCTTATAACTAAGACCTTTGTTTAGGTTTGCTAAAAACCTGGAGATATAGTACAAAATTTTTTATTATAAATTAGGTTTAATGTGTCCTCAATGTGCCAATGTTGCTATAGTTACTCTATATTTTTTGAATTTTTGAACAGTATGTACCTAGTTTGCAATCCAATACTAGCCTGTTTTACTTAAACTAACTAAATTAGAATTTGCTTAACTGGATTATTCTGCGCAGTAAAGTTCTTAATTTTAGCTTGAGAGTTTTAGCCTCAACATCCCACTCCCAAATTTTGTACTTATTTTAAACATGTGCTTAGAATCCTCATTAGCAATGCCACCTAGATCTACCTCACACACTTAGAAAGGTTAAAAAAAAATGAAAAATTGAAAATGCTTTGAAATCAAAAATTATTTTATGGAATATAAATACTATTTTGCTATTTGCCAAATTACTATTTAGTCAATGTTGAAAGTTTTACATTAAATAGCTACATATTTATTATTTATACTGAGCTCTTTTGAGATATATTTGATTCTGAACAAACACATTAGTGTTAGAGTTCTCCAGGAAAACAGAATAAATAGGATGTCTGTCTATCTCTCTATCTATCTAGCTAGCTAGTTAGATATCTTTTAAGAGAGAAAGAGAAGTGATTCACAGTTACTGTGGAGGCTGGCAAGTTCAAAGTCTGCAGGATAGGTCAGCAGGCTGGAGACCTAGGGAAGAGCTGAAGATGATGAAGTCTAAAAACAGTCTACTGGAAGAATTTTCTCTTCCTTAAGGGAGATCAGCCGTTTTCTTAAGGCCTTCAACTGATTGGATGAGGTCCACACACATTATTGAAGGTATTCTATTTGTTCATAGTCTATTAATTTAAATACCAGTCTCATCTAAAGAATATCATTACAGCAGCATCCAGATGGGTTTGATCAAATATGTGATCAGGCGAGAAGTAGAATCTCACTTATGAAATGTTGTTCTTACTAGCACAAGGCACATTATCCATGTTAATGGTAGGAATGTGGAAGAAAAGGAATTTGACTTTTTTCCTATGTTACGCATTTCAGCCTAGATGTGAATATCTTTCTACTTGTAATTGGATCTGCCTTTTTAATCTCATCAATCACAAAATAAAATTGATAGGATTAGCTAAAACTTCAAAAATCTAAATTGCAGGCTTAGTAACATGCAATAACTATTGGTATAAGTTATGTTGTTTGGAGCAAAACTAGTCACCCATAGTAGTGCAAACAGAAAAGAATATTACAATTACTTATGGAATATCAAATAGACACTTTCCGTAAACCTCCCTGACATATTCTGATTTTGTAGGTTTGGAGGAAAGCCCTGCATCTGCATTATTAAAATATTCAATAGATTGTTATAGTTCACTACTGAATGAGAATCACTCGTACAAGGCATGCTGTAAAAGACAAACAATAACTAGCCTGTAGAATTAAAAATAACCTGAAAAGTAAAAACACATAGGGCTCCTTTAGCAGGCCGATTAATCAGAATTTAAAAGATCATGGATTCCTGACACTAATGCAGGAGAAAAACAACTTCAGGAAATGATAAGTTATCCAGCCTGACAAAAACAGCATAATAGTTGGAAATATGATCAGCTAGGCACCAGGTTGGTAGATAAAACAGAATATCTGTGTCCAGCAAAATTAGCAATTGATATTTATATGAATATTTGACAAAAATAAATACTAGGCAACCCATTGGTTATCAAAATAATTTCCAAGAAATGAAGCTTGAGAAAAGAGCTTCTGAACTTGAGAGATCAGGTGGAGATAGAGTAAAATCATAGTTTGGGACAAATGTAGGTGCCCTGAGGTGCTTGCCAAGCCAAAAAATTTTGTGAAAGAAAGGAGGCATGTGTACTGAATTTTTGTATCTTACTATTTCATGCTGTATTCTTTGCTGTTATTGTTGCTTGGTTTTTTATTTGTTGACATATAATTTACATAAATAAAATTGACTTTTTTAGGAGTGCTCTTCCATGAGTTTTGACAAATTTACACAGTGAATGTCAGCATCACCATGATTGAGATATAAAATATTTATTTTCTTCCTAAACTTCCCTAATAACCCTCTGCAGGAAATTCCCTTACATTACCCCCATCCCTTAGCAGGAGTTGATCTGATTCCTGTCCCTGTATTTTCTGTCATTATAGTTTCAAAGTGTCATTTAAGTGGAACTCTTCAGTATGCAGCCTTGGTTCATGGTTCATCCTGTTTCTGAGTTAGTTGCCATTGTATGCCTACATGATGATTTTCCCATCCATTCACCTGTGGATGAATATTTGAGTTGTTTCTGGCTTTTGGTGATTTTGAATAAATCTGCTATAAATATTCACAAATATATGTTATTTGGCTATATCTTCATTTCTCCTTGGTAGATAACTAGGAGCAGAAGTGTTAGATCGTATGGTAAGACTTTTAGCTTTATATAAAATTGTCTCACTCTTTTACAAAATACCTGGGTAATTTGCAACCACAGCAAGAATATATGAACATTCCAGTTGCTCCATATTATCAAGTCTTTTATGTGAAATAATCTGATAGGTGTGTAATAATATGTTATTGTGGTCTTCATTTCCATTTCCCACTTTGTGGCTTGTCTTTCCATTCTCGTCAAAGTAGGTTTGAAAGAGCAGAAAATTTTAATTTTAATGAAGTGCAATTTGTCAATATTTTATTTATTTGTTCTAATTTAATTTGTCCTACATACTGATAATTGTTTATGCCCTATATAATCTCTGCATAACCCAAGGATCCAATGTTACGAAGATTTCCCTATGCTTGTTTCCTAGAAATTTCATAGCTTTATGTCTAATATCTATTTTCAGCTAATTTTGGTATGTGATGCAATTAGGAGTAGAGAAGTACATTTTTGTAGATGGTTATTCTATTGTTACCTATTTATTCATTAAAAAGTCTATCCATTATTAATCCGTGACCACTTTATGAGTCATCAAATGACCATATTTGCGTGGATCTCTTTCTGTGTTTTCTTTCTGTTCCATTGATCTGTGCATTTATACTTTTGGCAATGACACACTATCTTAATTATTGCAGCTTCATAGTTATGGTTACAATAAATCAGTGTAAATCTGCAAAATTTTCTCTTCCTTTTCAAAATTATCTTTGCTATTCTACATGCTTTGTTTTCTATATAAATTATAGAATCCACCTGTGAACACAATTGCTGGTGAAGTTTGATTGAGATTACCCTGCATCTATAGATAGTTTAGAATATAATTGATATGGCATTTTTTTCCAGCCCAAGAACACATACATCTACCCATAATTTTACATCTTGTTTGATTTTTCATACCAAATGTTTTTTTTTTTTACTTTTATTTATTTATTTATTTATTTATTTATTTATTGTGTTTCATGTCATTTGTAGGGACATGGATGAACCTGGAAACCATCATTCTCAGCAAACTGACACAAAAACAGAAAATCAACCACCACATGTTCTCACTCATACCAAATGTTTTATGATTTTCAGTGTGAAAATCTTACAAATATTTTGTTGGGATTATTCATAAATATTTCAAATTTATTGGTATTTATATATCTTTCTTTTCAACATTTATATCCCAACTATGTAGAAATGCAATTGATTTTTTAATAATGACCTTTTATTCTGTGAATTTATTAAATATGCTTATTCTATACAGCAGTTCCTTTTGGATCCTTGAGACTTCCCACATAGAGTGGACATCTGTGGAAACAGTCTGTTTCTTTCCAATATATATACCTTTCATTTTATTTTCTTTCCTGATTTGTTAACTAGAATCTTTGTTTGAAAAGAAATGGTGAGATCAGGCATTTTTTTTCTTGTTATTATCCCATGGGAAACGCATTCAATCTTTGAGCTTTTAGTATAGGTTTTCATTAGGTCTTTATCAAGTTGAGAAGGTATTATTTTATTTGTGCAGGTATTTTTGTAACATATTATAGTGAATGCTTATAATTTTATGTTGCCATGGCATCCATTTTTGATGAAAGTTTAGCTTCCTCATGTCAGAGGCAGAGCTCAGTCACCCTTGACATAATTGTCAGTTTTACATCATACCTAAAAGGCTCAAGCTAGGGACCAGAGATAGAACTTACAGGCGTTTCTCTTGCCTAGCCTAGCAGGATGGACTTCCCTCTTTCCTATTGCTTCCCTTTAATAAATCATTCAGGTATTTGCACCTAAGTGACCCACACCCTATTCTCATAAGTTTATTACTTGTGGCAGTACTCTCTTCTCTCTCCCTGTCACAGTTTCCTGACCTCCAGGTGTGCCATGTACTCAGTGTCTGTGAGTGCTCAAAACTCTTAAGCTTTCACATTTGGTTGTGTCCTTGAAGCTGTGCCTGAAAACTGAACAAGAGTGGCAAGGCCACCCAAATGGTTGTAGTGGATCCCCAGGCTTCTAGTGGCTGCTGGGGTCAATAGCTAACAGCTGAATTGATAATGAAACTTGAATAGTTTCATTTAAAACAAACATAGACCCTGACTTTGCTACATCTATCAAGAGGATGCTGTGTTATTGTTGTTTATTATTATTTTTTTAGGCTACAGTACATTAATTGATTTTTGAAAGCTGAACAAACCTCTTAAATTAAATTCTACTCTGACATGACATTTATTTGAGAGAGAGAATGATTATGATAATAATAATGATGATGCTTTTTATCCATTTCCATGAAGAATATTACTCTGTAGTTTTCTTTTCACGTAAAAACAGTTTTTCATTTTGGTATCTGTGTAATGTAGGTCTCATAAAATAAATTGCAATGTGCCTCATCTTTTATTTTCTAGAAACATTTTTGTAATTAGTATTATTTATTACTATTTTTGTAAAATTAGTATTATTTATTTTGATAGATCTTTCCAATGAAAACATCTTACCTGGGGCTTAGGTTGTTGAAAGATGTTTAACAATGAATTCAATATCTTCAGTAGCTATAATATGGATTAGAGAGAGAGAGAAAGAAAGAGAGAAAGAAAGGAAGAAAGAAACAAAGAAAGAAAAGAAAGAAGGAAAGAAAGAAAGGAAAGAAAGAAAGAGAAAGAAAGAAAGAGAGAGAGAGAAAGAAAGAAAGAAAGAAAAAGAAAGAAAGAAAGAAAGAAAGAAAGAAAGAAAGAAAGAAAGAAAGAAAGAAAGGGAAAGAAAGAAAGAGAAAGAAAGGGAAAGAAAGAAAGAGAAAGAAAGAAAGAAAGAAAGAAAGAAAGAAAGAAAGAAAGAAAGAAAGAAAGAAAGAAAGAAAGAAAGAAAGAAAGAAAGAAAGAAAATGATGGGAGAGAGAAAGAGAGAAATAAAGAGAGAACGAGAAGGAGAGACATCTCCATAAACTCTGTTGGTTCTGTTTTTCTGAAGAAACCTGACAAATACACTGTCAGATGTATGTATTTGGGATGTTTCTTGAGCCTTTTACACTTTATGCCTCATGACATATAATCAATTTTCATCAGTAAGTCAGTAGAAATATAGCTTTATTCTGAGGCAAAATTAAGTGTTTCTCAATGTGTTAATTGGCTCACATGAAACAACACTGATCATTTTGCCATGATTTATTTAAAGCAGTAATTCAGGAAGTCAGGAGCCAATCTGACTGCATCATATTTCTAATAACAAGTGAAAGGTAGACTAAAAGAATGTCTCACTTTGCAATTGCTAATTGAGAAGAACATGCAAAAATATCCTACAAATTCTTTTTTCAAAAGTAAATGTTATATACAATGGATTTTAAACTTGCAGTAGATATACATGAAAAAACATAATTCAGATAGATAAAATCACATTTGAAAAAGAGATCAAATTTGAAAATTCATGAAAAAAATATTGATATACTTGAAATAAGTATCTTTGAATAAACTAAGAAAATAAAGACATATTCATTTTTACTGATATTAAAAGCAAGTTATAATAACATGTAGTTTGAATTCTAAAATAATGTATTAGTTACTCCTTTCAAAACCGCTGAGATCAGTTCATTAAGATTTTGGTTTTTTGATGTAAAATAAAACTAACATAATGACTCTAGAGATGCTAAATAATAGAAGTTTAGAGGGGAAATAAATAACTGGTCTGTCCTGAACATACAAATTATAATAGTTCTCAAATATGTCCTCTAATTTAGATCTTTCTAATGCAAGGACTTAGGTCAGTTATCACATTATGATAGGAATTGCAAAACATTATTTAAAGAATTAGGTTTGTCTGGCTCATGCCTGTAATCCCAGCACTTTGGGAGGCCGAGGCGTGTGGATCATGAGATGAACAGATCGAGACCATCCTAGCCAACATGGTGAAACCCCGTCTCTACTAAAAATACAAAAATTAGCTGGGCGTGGTGGCATGTGTCTGTAGTCTCAGCTACTCGGGAGGCTGAGGCAGGAGAATTGCTTGAACCTGGGAGGTGGAGGTTGCAGTGGGCCGAGATCGCGCCACTTCACTCCAGCCTGGCGCTTGGCGATGGAGCGAGACTCTGTCTCAAAAAAAAAAAAAATTAATTTTGTCTTTTAACATATAAGTAAAAAAAAAATAAAAACATATGGTTTCAATAATTCTAAAACATTACACATGATGTTTACTAGATATCATTCAGATTACATTTAGATATTTCTACACATAAAATTATCCATTGTATTTTCTGATCTCTCATTAACATTAGAGTATTATCTTTTTGCATCACTTGTCATGAATTCTTTGATGTTTTCTTTAGGTAAAGAAAGAAGTATTTCTGTATGAGTAAATATTTATCGATTAAAGTTGAATGAGTGTGCATGTACAGAAACTTTTTTCAAATGGGCCTCCTAAAAATAAGTGTAAACTAAAAAGATTAGTATAAATGCTTTAATGAATATTTCTGCAAAGCTTGACTCACAGATTTCTGATTCAAGAACAGTATTTCTCTATTGTTCAGACAAATTTGGTAAATACTTTTTCATATATATCTGAACGTGCATTTATCAGCTAAAATAGTTAAAATTACATTCATTTAATCTAGTGCTTAATGTAATTCATTAGCACAATAGAATATTAATACAATAAGGAATAAACAATAAAACATAAATTAACAATTTCACTACAAAATAATTATCAACATTACTTTTTTATTAATATGTTTAACTATTGTATAAAACAACTCCACCTACATTTAGCTAAAATAAACTTTGTCACATAATCACAAAGAGATTAGACACAAGCCAGGAACTAGAATGCAACTTAGTGTCAGGTAAGCGCAACAATAAGATTGGAAACAGCTCTGGATTCATTTTCTCAACTCTTGTTCTTTCTGCTTTTAGCTTATTGCTTTTGTTTATTTGTCTTGCTCCTGCTGTCATCCTCATTTCTCGGGCTACATAGCAGGATATGGAGACACATATCTACCTTACAGTTCATCCACATATAGAAATATAAGTGGCTCTGTTACATAGTTAAGAACTCCAAATTTTAAAAAATCAGATCTGTGCAGCCTAGATAAGGTTTACACAACAGTATGAGTCAATTCTGTCACAACATCGGTGGCAGAGGTGTGAAATTTGGCAAGTCATTTTTACTTGCTAGTCTTCTTTCTGACTGATAAAATGGGAATCATAATCGTATCTCACACGTTGTTGAGAAGACCTAACGAGATTACGCTTGTAGATGATCTAGCACAGCACTTGGCACAGAATAAGCACTGTTAACCCTTATTATAAATTTAACTGTGTTAATTGCTATTGATTTTAAGACTCTTCATCCTGAAATTAGACAATATGAATTCACATTCCTGCATTATAATTTATACCTGCTAAAAATTGCAGCATGATCTTGGGAAAGTTATGCACAATATCTAGTCTTTCACATTGACCAGTTGAGGGCAATAATAGTATTTTTTCCATTGGATAATTTATTGTTATTTCTCTGATTATAATGTCTTGTCTTTCTTCTGATTGAGTACGATTTTTTTATACTCCACACCTTAAATGCAAAGAACCATGTACCTATATACTTTGCGAGGGTTTCTGATATTGTCAGTTCCTAACTGACCTGGATTTATGAGGGTAGCAAACAAGGCAAATGGTGATGACAGTCATCACAAAGTACCACCTGAGAGGTGTAACAGATAGTTGCTATTTCTCTCTATTGCAAGTTCTCATTTGTTGAGCCAAAGGGCACCACTGGAAAACATACAAAGAAATTAACTGTCTTTATTCAGACTGCCTTTCTCATGACATGAGCTCATACTTTATTTAACCCTGGTTAAGCTTTTCTCAAGCCCAGTTACGGCTGCTTTAAAATTCCTGTCAATTTTGGCATAATGCTTTCTGCCAGTCTTGATTTTCAGTGCTATGAGTCTTTTGTTTGTGTTTCATTTTGTTTTCCTGTGTTTTCACTTTAGAAAGAAGTTGCAAGAGGAAACTAGGAATTTCCTTTCAAACTCCATCAAACCATCCCATTTGAATGTTTTTTAAAGTCATTATTACTTCATTAGTGAGTTAAAAGATAGGCCAATACTCATGATCACCAAAATTTTTAAACTGCTCCTAAAAATAATTCTATCTGCATGTTTTGAATATATTTTAAATTAAACCAGGCTTTTTTTCTGCCATCAAACCTATAGCCCAAATGTCTTAGCACAACAGATTTTTAAGTAATAACATTTAAAGAAAAAATGATCAATAGTATTAAATGAAAAAAATGACTAATATTTATGTGGAAAAAATATGGTTTTATGCTCATGATAAAGGAAGATGCAAAAATCACTATGGTACGTGATCTAGGCTTATTTTTATTCGTAGAAAATTCCAAAAATTCTTCCTGTGAGGATGCATTGGATAAAGCAGGTCAAAGTGGCTGAAGAGGGCTAAGCAAGCCTCTTGGGGAAGATGGTATCATCTGATCCATACACATGTCACATTCAGAACATTCTGCATGGTTGCTGCTGAGCTCCCATCTGTCAGATCTCAACAGTGAGAACAAAGACTAGAGATCTGAGTAATTCAAGAAACATCCATTTACTAGCTGGCAAGACAAATAAAATTAGGAGGAGCCACTTTCTTCCTGCTACATTATTGATACGTGTTCTACCGGCCATACCGCATTTTACATAAAATGCATTCAACTACAGTCATTTGCTTTAATTGTCTTATGTTTTGAAACTTCTTCATAATATATACAATCTCTATAAGCATAGTACAAAATAACTACAAGCATAATCAATAACATTGTATTTAGTCAATAAGAGGGATTTTTCTTTGGTACAAATCTTGGGAAATGCAGTATTGATCTATGCTGCTTCAAAAAAGAATAATAGGCTTTTCTTAATATGTGAGTTAAATTTAATATTTGCATATACATTACATAAAAATAAAGTGTTTCACTCTGAAAGTGCTTTTAGAAAAAATTCAGCAAAGTAGATATCTGGGAAATTAAGCTGAAAAGAAATTTATTCATTTCCAAGAAGATTAATGATAATGTGACACAGGTATTCATATTCCACATTTTATCTTCTACTGTCAATTCATCTAACAGTATGGGCCAATAAGTAGCATAGAAATCTTCTGCCTTTAATACATTTTTTCTTACTGACAGCTAAAGTAACATTGATTTACTCCTATATATTATATGAGCACTTGAAATGTTTATACAATGCATACTTTAAGATTGAATATAGAAGAGATGTTTTGACATAAATGGGACTGAAACCATAAAAAATTTTTACACTGAAAATTAATATACCTTTGAGTTATGGCTCATTGTGCTCTAAAAAGTGACTTGCTCAGATTGAATTACTCCTCTACAGATGAGACACCAAGAAGTTAATGTTTTATTCAGTAAGAACGAACAATTTGCTATCTGTTGCTTAGCCATGTACTAGGATTACAAAAATAAATTAATAAATAAGATAGATACAGACTTTTTTTCCCATCAAGGAGCTCAAAGTAAGAGAAACAAGCACAGATAAATGTACTATAATAGATATATGGGGAAAAACACTATCTCACAATAGTAATGATACTGCAAAATAAAAAGAAGTATGTATCTCAGCCTGCAGGTTTCTAGCTTGGCTTTCTGGAGGAAGCAATTCTTTACTTGCATCATGCACAATAATTATTAGCCATTATTTTTATTTTTGTAACATAATTTATAATTATTAAAAGTTTAGACTACAGGATATTTCTGCTGAAAGAAATACTATTTATCTGAACTTCAAGTTTAAATAGGTACTCTGTATTTTAATTAATACTGGCAACCCATATATTCTACCTACTACGGAGATAATACCATATAATATCATTTTAACAATTTATCTCTTCTGCAGCAGTTGAAGTTGTTAAGACTGAACCAGGTATTAAAATCAATAGAAAATTAATCTCCATGTCTAGGAAGGCATATATAGTATTTGAAAAGTGCAATAAAGTGAAATGAATTTTTTTTTTTTTTTGAAACAGGGTCTTGCTCGGTCACCAGGCCCCCAGCTGGAGTGCAATGGGGCAACCTCAGCCTCCTGGGTTCAAGTAATTCTCCTGCCTCAGTCTCCCCAGTAGCTGGGATTACAGGTGCACGCCACCATGCCCAGCTAATTTTTGTATTTTTTAGTAGAGACAGGGTTTCACCTACTTGGCCAGGATGGTCTCGAAGTCTTGACCTCGTGATCTGCCTGCCTCGGCCTCCCAAAGTGCTGGGATTACAGGCATGAGCCACCACGCCAGGCCAAAATATTTTTTAAAATAGTTTAAAGGGAAGTACTTTGGGGGTATTCTTTTTGAAGAACCAGAAACACACCAAATTTATCTCCCAGTCTGCAAGAAAACGGTAGCTGAAGGATTTAGCAGCTTCCATTTTTCCTATGAAGAAATTCAGGATTCATGTCTTATCAAGTTTCCATTGAGTGCTTTGATATTCTACATTACATTAAACCAGGGAATATAGTTTACAGAGAACCCAGTGGAAAAATATTGGAGGAAGCTAGCAGGGAAATTGGATAAGCAAAATAGACAGTCTCAGAATAACATGCATACAACAGTAGAAATCAATGGGGCTTTTAAAAGTTTAGGCTGTTACAACAAAAGGACAGGAACATTAAAGAAGATGTGTTGTATGGATTTAAATTCCAAACAGTACCCGATAGAGTGGCATGGCTGGTGATGATGTAAACTGAGATCAGAAGAGTTAGTGTCAGCAATCTGGTGAAACTAGAAATTTTTCTGCTGTTCTGTTGCTATAAATTAGCTTAGTCAGAGAACCACATGATTGCAGACTTTGTATGAAGGTGCTGAGGTAAGCGCATGGAAAGTTTCCAAATTTGCAGAGGCCATATCTGCAAGCACTGTAGTCTAGCCAGACTCCAACTTCATTATTCTGTTGGCAAAATCAGTGTGCCACATACTAAAGTATTTACTGAATTATTTCCAGTATTCTCTTTAGTTAGTGAATCATTAAAAATATTGTTTTGTTTGTATACAATCTTCTTTGACACTCTCCTTCTCTTGTCTTGTAAATATACAAATGTGTGTATTTTGGTTACCCACTATATAAACCATTTCTGATTCTATAGTGTCCCAATATCCTAGAATCATAAAAATGGAAAAATGTGAGAAACTTAGAGACTATCCAAGTTTAAAATCTAAGTTTAATATATTTAAAGATATATTAAATATATCTTTGTTTATTTAAATGAGTTTAAAGGCATTTAAATGACATATAATATACTTTAAATTTCCAAATGAAGATACAGAAACTCAAAACCTTAAGTAATTTGTTCAAAGTTAAACAAAACTCCTAGATAATCTGATCTCCTAAATGCTAATTCACTGAATCTCCAAAATATGCTTCCTTTTCTACCTATTGAGCTCTGCTCCTCAGTCCCTACTTAGTACACAATGGCAGATAGAAGTATGACTAAAACACACACTCTGGTGTGAGACTCTTGGGTTCTAATCCCAACCATACTTCGTAGACTAAGAACGTTAGACAAATTACTTCAGTCTTCTGAGGAGAAAAAGCATTGCCACACAAATGAATCTCAGTAAAGTACCTTGCAGGTGTACATGAATTCTGAAGTACAGGTGGAAGGATACTAAATATGGTAGAAAAGTTAGAGAAGATTTACACAAGTAACAATTTAAGTGATACTTAAAAAATTGCTCAGGTCAGGAGTTAGCAAACTACTTTTTTTAATGGCTCACAAGCTAAGAATATCTTTTACTATTTAAATGGTTGGGGAAAAAATCAAAATAATATTTTGTGACATGTTATTATTTATGATATTCAAATGTCAGTGTTCATCAATAAAGTTTTATTAGAACATAGTGTTATACATTAACTTACATATTAATAGCTGTTTTCATGCTAAATAGCAAACGATTGCAAGATATCTACAATATTTACTATCTGGTCCTTTAAAGAAAATGTTTGCAGAACTCTGGTTTAGAGAAATGCTACTCAAAGTGCCAGTGTACACTGAGTTAATAAGCTTGTATCAGTGTGTTAATTAATGTAAAACTTCTTATATCAGAAGTCTTGCTATAAAAAGAAGTGAGGGGTCAGGGGAGCAAATTAACCCATACCCATGTGCTTTGTTATGTGGTGGAAGTATATTATCTCTAAATCTCTTTATCTTGTCACAGACAGAGAGCTAACAGTTTGAGCACCTCTTAGCAGTCCATAAGTGACTTATTGAATACCACTGTTTCAAGGTTTACCAGATATAACAGCAGTGGATATCTGACCCAGACCGATAAGATTGTGTATAATAAAGATGCACATCTTACCATTAGTTGAGAAATGATGATAATTTTGATATTTGTTTTTACATGTAAATGGTTTGGGGTTTAAATATAAGCCTAAACTATAATATTTGAAAATATCATATGTAAATGTTGAAAGTTTATAAGAAACAGGCTCATATAGAGGAAAAATTAATAATATAGTAAGTAAAAAAATCACCAAATGTCTATACAGTTTCCTACAGGGTGCCAGTCAAAGAAAAAGCTAACTTTGGAGAGTGAAAAAGCACACTATGGATTTAAAAATTAGCATAAAGGGCTTGGTATAATCAATTATCTTCAGAGATTTGGCAATTATGACCAGTAGATTAAGCTTATTTTAACATGTCTTTTTAAATCAACTTTATGAGCTCTTGAAAACCAAAGATAGGCCCAGTTTGAAATAAGATACTCAATTTGTAATATTTTGAATCTTATGGCTTCAAAATTTCAGCAGCATTAATTCTATAAATTCTTTATCCTTTGTTGATAGCACATTTAATTTTAGTTGGCTATATTGCTAAGAACAATTTGATGAAATTGGAAAGCAATTTCTTCAAAAATTATCATTACTGTCTATACGGCTCTCTAATTTTGAACCCCAAAGTCAGTAACATTAAATATCAATTTGTATATACTCAATTATGATTCTCCAATCTTACTACTTTTGAAAAGTCTTCATTAATTTTAACAAGTTTTAAATTAAATTATCACATTTCTCCTTTAAATATTAAAAATCTTTTTCATTGTTGTTATTTTATTCTATCCTCTTGCAGACAAAATATGTAAAATGAGTTTATTCATTTTCATGGTTTTAATTGCCTGTCATTTTTGGGGGATAAGATCCATATTATTATATCTTTAAAAGTAAAACATTCCCTGAAATGCACATTTTGAAATAACATTAGAAACATTTTCATTGTATTTTTGCCTGCTACTTCACAGTATCTGTTATTACTATTTAAAGAAAATACTTTAATCTTCTGTAACAATAACATGTCCTTAGAGCACAGAAGTCTTGTCATGTGTAAGACAAATGCCAGGTTAACAAATGTATGTGTAAACACAGAATAGATATCAAAGATGATAAGGTAATGCTGTTCTGTCTGAAAGACTGTTGCAGATCTAATTCAAAGGGGAAAGAGAGGGCATGAGTCAGTAGAAGCACTATCTGCTTCAGGAGATACTTCTGTAGTATAACTCCTGCAAGATAGTTACAAAACATGACCTTTCACTAATATGTTTTTGCATATATTTTCCTAATAATGCAACCTTTGAAACGACATGTTATATCTGATGAATATAACACTGAGTGACAGAATACAGATACAGAAGATCGCATACAGTATGATTCCATTTATCTGTGGTTCTAGAACAGAAAAAAATGAATCTGCCATTAAAAATATTTACAGATTTTTAATGTATATATTAAATGTATAATGTTGCCTCTTGGGGGAATTGACTAGGGAACATGAGGAGATTTCTAAGAAGATGAAAATGGTCTACGTATTAATGATTGTGTGAGTAAAAGAATATACATTTGTTAAAACACAATAAATTATATTAATATCTGTTCATTTGATTACAAGCACATTTTAACTCAAAAAACAAACTAAATCAATATTGAACTCTAGCTAGAAGCTTTGCTTTCTTTGTTGTGATATAATTTCATAAGTCTTAAACTAATATGTGCACATTGTAGACTTGAACAAATGAATCAATATATTAAGGATAGTTAAGAAACAGATTTCTCACTATGGTAGAAGGTAGTTGCAAATATGGAAGGTAAAAGTATAGGCTGCATGTAGTACATGGTATTAAATCAGAATTGGGTTAGAAGCAGTGACATGCTAATAGCAATGAGCACAAATAACACCAAGCTATTGGTTTCTAAGTACTATTCTCTAACAGAGACATTAGTTTTGGGGGACAGGAAAATACTCGTTCCAGAGCTACAACAGGAAGAATATTCTTAAATTGAGTACCAAAGATCTCAGTTAGGAGGGGACATTTAATCTGAGAAATTAAAGATGAAAAAGAATTAGTCATATAAATACATAATAAGAATAATCCATGTGCCAAGGCCACAGGCAGTGGCATTAAATAAATTTTTTTCCTGGATACTTACTTCCTATGATACAAAGACATCTGCTCTGGGATCCAGCTCTGCTGAGTTAAAAGAGTGGAGTGGGGACCAAATTTGTATCCAGAATACAACTAAGATCTGAGTCAGATCCTACTATGTTTTGAGTGGGTCATTTTATCATGTCTGTCTAAACAAAAGTGTCAGCTGTTTACAGGTATGTATTTTAATGAAATAAATATAATAATATTTATATTTATATAATAGTAACAATATATCCAGCACTGTTCTTAGCACATTTTTTCTGTTAAGGAATACTTGATTTTCACAATAACACATGAATTAGGTACTATTATCCACAACTTATTGTTGGAAATCTAGAGCACAGATAAATTAAATAGCTCATTCATAGTCACACAGTAAATGGTTTATTAGGATTTGAGCCCAGATGTTTAATAGAAAGGCTGTATTCTGAACCAATTTACTATATACGAGAGTATGTGCCATGTGAATTTACTCCACAATAAGATCTTTGTTGCTGTTGATTACCAATTACACAAAGAGGTTCGTAGTTCATTAGTCCTCATTTCTATCGTATTTGCATTTCTCTACATATTTGTATCTCCCAACTAATTGAAAACCTCAATCAGCAGTGGTATAAACCAGTATCACTGTTATGATTGCTGCCATGAAGAAAAAAGTAAAATGTGTGAGATTATGTAGCAGAACTTCTTTTCTTGTCACAAACCTCAGTCTCTGTAGTACTATAAATGTACAATTACTATTTTTGAAATGTCAATAAACAAAAAATCCAAAATGTAAATATTTATGAAATTTTTTTCTTGTAAAAATGGAGCCACTTCCTGAATTATCTTTCTCTCCCCCTGCATGGCTCTTAATGATAAGTAAGACACTACACATTTTCTTGATCTCTCCAGCGCTTGTTTTAGAAATTGTTTAAAAAATGTGATCTAAAAAATACTCATTCCAAAAATGTATAATTAATTTTTCTTTATATAAATTATATGTACACACACACACACACACACACACACATATTCTGTTTATTCTAAGAATAATATTTTTTAGTTCTGTCCATGAATGTAATATTGCAGCAAGATGTCACTGTTAAGAAACTAATTTTTCAACCTATTTCCCATATGCAGTTTTTTGTGGGTGGTTAACTGATCACTTCTCAGCTGTAATTTTGAGCTCCACTGAACTGTTATGATGTTCCATTTTAAAACAGAACATATGTGAACAAAACTGTTCCCATTATGCTTGACTGATGCTCCTGATTGTGTTCTAAATTCACAACTCTGCCTCTAGTTATGAACTAATAACTTTGATCATATAGACAAAGTCCAATCTCCAAATCCAGTCCTGTTTGTGTGTAAAAAAGCAAGCAAAAATGCATTTGCCATTATACACTGTATTTTCTTTTCCCCTTAGGTTTAACAAGATGCTATACTTGAAGTTGTATGAAGATTTTGACATTAATCTAAACTTTCTTATGAACACAAACATATTTAACTAATTGTGTCATATTTTAACATATTTCATTGCTCCCGTCAAAGTAATGATTTGTATTCATTATACAGAGGGATAACAGGCTTTACATAATAAATACCTTAAGTTCACCTTTTATCTTAATCAAGATATACATCCTGGCACAAACTAAAACTGTTTTCTTTAAATACGAAATATTTCCTCAATAAACAGAAACATATTTATGACGTTGCATATATATCCTTGTACTATTACACACATTGTTTTTTTTTTTTTTGGAAAGGGAACACTGTTGTTAACGTAAGGCAAAGGTATTTATACATCCTTCTTTAAATGTTTAACTGATGCCTACTCTATAATTTAAATCAGTAGAGAGATAATAAAATTATGTTTTCCAGATATACAAATATTAATTTATCAATAAAATTGAATATTACTTTAAAAATATTTAAACTACTCAAAAATCTGGAAATGATGGTATAAAGCTGACATGTTATCTCTTTATGATTTGTAAGCTAGAAAGAATTTCAAAATATTAAACTCCTATAAAACATTTCCACTATTAAAATGTATTTGAATAAACATAATTTAATGACTTTATATTTTAAATAATTTGTGTAATCAATTACAACTTACATACTCCTCAACTAATATAAGAAATTTAGAAAGGTGATTCAGAAAAAAATGTACCTTAGTCTTATGCAAACTAAGATATTATACTACCATTATTTTTATGCTTTGGTAAAATCAAGAAAGATCTATAAATCTTTTCCTAAAAGCAAATTAAAACACTATAAAATACACAGATATTCATTTTGACAGAAATTTTACATTTATAAGCCTCTATAGTTAAAATCAAATTTTAAAGCATCTTTAAATAATATTTTAAAACTCTGCATATCTTGTGCTCTCCCTCTTACCATGTAATGTGGGAAACAAGACCAATGACATAGCAGTTTAATAATTTTTCTTTGATAGAAGTGTTTCCTTAGAAAAACCAACAAATATAAGAAAACGTTATTTTTTTTCTGTTGGAAATTCTTGATATCTCTAATTTCAAATACATGTAAACCTTTAACATATAAAATTATTTGTAAAAAGCCTACTGAAGCAGTGGCTTATGCTTAGATCACAGGAAATGTTATTCCATAGTTTGTCCCCGTTTGTGTTAGATCCATTTGTCTATAGCTGATACTCTTAGAATGTGTACATTTTTTATGATAGACTGTTTAGCAAAATGAAGGGAAAGATAGAGGGAAAGGAAGAAAATAAGTAGAAATTTGAGTGAGCCAGTGAAGAGACAGAAATGAAGACAGTTAAAGTTCAATATTTAAGGTTGATTTTGCTTTTTTTGCATGATGAGAAGGCACATGGGAAGTAAAATTAATTTTGTTGAGAGAGGAACACACACACACACACACAGAAAGAGAAATAGAAAGAGACTCTAGCTGATTTGAACAAAAATTTTGATCCTTCACAATTATGCAAAGATTTCATGTTAAGAGTTGGTGCTTATTCATCTTCCTAGTAAAGAAAAAAAAAGAGGGAGGTCTTCCCTATTAAATCAACTAATTTTTCTTTTATGTTAACCAGACATGTATTTCCCTATGGGTTTATTTTCTTCAATTTTGTTTTAAAGTATGTTTCAAATAAACAATTTTGGTTATATCAAAAAGTTCTAAGAAGTGGTGACTGCAAATTTACATGTTCTTGTTGCAGTCACGCTGACAGGAAAGATAAGTTCAAGAATGATAACAAAAGAACAAGTGCTGGAAGGTAACACAAATTAATCAGTGGGTTATCCATTAAAGACTGGCTGATGACCAGTCAGAAGCAAAAGTATCTCTTCTGCCCATCTTTGATTCTCAATCTAAGGTCAAGCTGCCCCTGTCTGCTAACCTGAGAAATCAACGGTTCCCATGGCAAGTAGAATTTGTGGACAGGAAATATATTTAGAAGACAATTTTGTATATATAAACAAGACCAAGAAAAGTGATTATAATATGTTGATGAATAACACAACAAAGTTTATCTTGAAAAGACAATGTGGAAGGAGAGCTTTTATTCTTCAGGTTCAGCTGGAAAGACATTTTTTGTGGCTACATTTGTCTTAAACTTTCTCTAGTAAACAGGACAGTACCAAAAAACAGAAACAAAAACAAAATACAGAGAGGATATTTAATTGCCAATCCATGATTTGTCAGTCAGGGAAAATTAATATAAACATATCATTTGGCTGCAGAGTCTTGGGTCCTCTATTCATAAGGCAGAAATAGAAGAATTTTGAAGGATTTAATATGATATTTGGAGCACAGATTCAGTATTAACTTGACTTATCATTGGCGAGTTTGTCTCTAGTATGTATACACACAAGTAAGTGTGTTACTTTTTTAAGACTATTAGTCTGCGGCAGGAAAAAAATGTCTCAACAGAATGTCAGTGGAAGCTCCAGGATTGTTAAAGCTCACCAGCAGAGACCAAGAACACACTTATATTTAGATAAAGTAAAAATTTGTATTTATGCAGCTTGTTGAAATAAGAAAGCACCCAAAGTGAACATCAGTAGCAGAAGAGTGTGAGAGGTCATCTCAAAAGTTTGGACGTCTACTAGAAGATTCTGAAGGGGGATTAGGAAAGTGGGGGCAAGTTTTGGACTGATTGCTATCAAGAAATGGTAGGAAATTTGGTGACTGAATATATCAATAATGTGATAGATCTCCAATGCCTCCAGTATATCCCCATGTTTACCCTGTGTTTCATTATATCAGCATACCCCATGTTTTTATTTCAGTAACCTCTACAATATAAAGAAGCATCATATTACTTCTCTTAATTAACAAAGTAAATGAGCTTAACACTGAAATCAAATCAATATCATTTGGTATTCACTTTCAAAATAAATGCCTGAAAATATAAATAGAGTTCTTTATATTGCTGTTGCTTTTTTACAAGTTGCTTTTAATATGGACACAGCCACATCTTTGGGCCAAATCTTGCAGTAGCAAGCCACTAGTGGCTAACAACTTGGGAAGTTTTCTCCCTGCAGGAATGGGGTTTGCTTCTGGAGAATGTTGCTTTGCATTAGTGTATTACATGGAGCCAAAGACCCATCTAAAGCAAGCATAGAGAGGTAGTGAAAGGCCAGGAATATGATACAGCGGAGAAATATTTATAGGAGAGTCATTCCAAATTCGAAGGAAAAGCAAAATGCATGAATTGTTTTTCCCCAGCGATGTCAAAGTCAGTTTCCTGAAAAATATGAAAATACGGCTGCAAAGAATAACATATATATATATATATATATATATATATATGTATGAATTTTATAGCACTGAAGATGAAACTCATCTACAAGTTAACACAATACAATATATTCTACTCTTTGAAAATCAGATTTTATATGATAGAGCAATGTGGTATGTTTGTAACACATGGGATTTATGATATTAGACTGTTATGACTTCTAAAAAACTTCAGTAAATGTATACTTATGTAGATGTATTTTAAAATCTTATTTGAAATTTATGTATTTAGGAACAGTCAAAATGTAAAATGGTGAAAAGTAATGTTTAATTATGTTATTACAACCTTCTAATGTGGTTCCAATTCTGATTTGAGAGAAAAAATAAAACTACCTACTGCATATGCTCAGCAATAAATTAACAGCTTCTACAGGCACTTTCATTTCAATACACCAACATTAAAAACTAAATACATACCAAATTGTGTTTTCCACAAACCATGTCCTACCAAGAGAATACTAAAAAATCAACTAAAACCATAATATTTCATTTATCTCTAAATCAAAGTCAGCTGCATGAATTTTAATAATTTATAAATAATATATGCAAAAAAACTTAAGCCCTTGAGCCAAGTTTTATTCTGAAGCAATCTGAAACAAGCAAGATTTCAGCCTCAAAGTTTCCTGTAAACAAAGTGTGGAATAATATAGTACTTTAAACCCAAGATAACAATAATTTACTATTTGTCTGAATAAAGATTTCCAAGTTGTTTCACATTAGCAGTTAATAGAATATACACACAATAAGAAATATTTACCTATCGTAAATATAATAGCTTTGAAATAAAATAATAAAATAATCTAATTTTCCCTTTAGCTACTATCTTGGTCCAAAAGGTTTAAACACATTTTCTCTTTATTAAGATATTTTCCATCACTTTGCTATGTGATGTTAAATATAGAAGTAGATATATAATGATCTGTATGCAATCTCTGTCATATAGGTAATGTCACTTCCACATTTCAGGACTATACATATACAAGGTCAACCTAAATATGTAATGTGTCTATTGCTAACTGGAAAGTAACCCTTATATTTAGGTTTATAATGCAAACACGTGGTTAAATCACAGTCTTTGAAATTTTGAGATATATAAACAGTTTTAAATATCTTTTGATCATGAACAAATAAATATATGTACATATTAACAATGTGTGTTAATATGTACATATAATATATACGTAATATGTATGCATGTATATCTTAACATACATATTTGCATACCTATTTGGAGGTATATATGTATATATATAATATATGTACATGTTAAAATATATATTTTTGCAAACCTATTTGAAGGTGAACATATTTTATACAATCTAAAACACATAATGAGTTTCCCAGAGCATGTGTGATCAAACTTTTTGTTACAGACAAAAGTTGGAAAGTAGAAAGCGTGTAGTCTACTAAGAGGGACCATTAGAGGCAGATCTTGCTCAGGAGGTCAAGACGGCAGTGAGTTGTGGCAGAGCCACTGCACTCCAACCTAGGTGACAGACTGAGACCTTGTCTCTAAAAAAATTAGTAAGTATGGCTGGGCATAGTGGCTCATGCATGTACTCCTAAAAATTTGAGATGCCAAGGTGGAAGAATTGCTTGAGGCCCAGAGTTTAAGACCACCATGGGCAAGACAGTAAAACCTTGTCTCTACAATTTTTTTTTTTTTAATTAGTAGAGGGTGGTGGATGATCCTGTAGCCCTAGCTACTCAGAAGCTAGAGGCAAGAGAATCACTTAAGCCTAGGAGTTCCAGGCTGCAGTGAGTTAGGATCACACCACTGTACCACCACAGCAAGGGCGACAGAGAGAGGCTATGTCTCAAAATAAATAAATAAATAAATAAATTTTAAAAAGTGAATAAATAATAAATAAAAAATAAGAAGAGAAGTTAGCAAGTATTTTACACTGAATGAAAATGATATCTCAGTATATCAGAATATGTGCAACATCATGAAATAACTTTGAGGAATTTACAGCATAGATAAATAATATTAACATATAATAAAGACACAATTGTGTTACTGATCACAACTTCCTCTTTTAGAAACTAGCAAACAAACAGCAAATAAAACCTAAACTAAGTATAAGTAAAAAAATAATGAATTTCAGAATAAAAATAAATAATATATAAAACACAAAGCCTACCAAGAAAAATCAGTGAAACAAAAAGGTGAGTCTTTGTGAAGAACAATAAAATTGATAAACCACCAGCTAGCATTCAGAAAAAAAAAACAGGGAACATAAATTACAAGTGTCAGGTGAAAGGTGACATCTCTGAAAATTCTGCGGATATTAATACAAGAATATAGAAATATAATGAACAACCTCCTTCCTATTTATTGGACACCTTACATTAAATGAATATATTTCTTTAACTACCCAACTATCAATGTTCACTCAAGAAATAGATCACCTGATTAAAACTGTATCTATTAAATAATTTGTATTTTTACTTAAAAACTTGCCCACAAAGAAGATTCCAGGACTAGATGGCGTTACTGGTAGGTTACCAAACCTTTGGAAAAAGAAATAATACTAATACATCTTCAAAAAGCTGAAAATGAGGGAATGCTTCCCAACTCATTGATGGAGCCAACTTGATCCTGAAAACAAAACAAAAGACTGCTTAGAGTAATGTCAGCAAGATGGCCGAATAGGAGTTTTCGTCATTCACCTCACCACATGGACATCCCCCTCCGCCAGTGATTTCTCCCATGTGAGAGCTTACGAAACACTCGCTTCCCCAAGCATGCAAAGCGGTGCCCAAGAAACCAATTTTCTTTGCGCACCACTCTGAAGACTGAGGAAATCTGAAAGGTTGAACAGTTTGAGAACTGAGAAAAGGGAAAAGGGGTTCACAACAGCCAGGGTATGGAATTCAACAAAAGACAATTGTTTCTAATAACCAACTTTCAAATTCAACCAACATGCCAGGCACGGTGACTCATGCCTGTAATCTCAGCACTTTGGGAGCCGACGTGGGTGGATCGCCTGAGGTCAGGAGTTAAGAGACTAGCCTGGCCAACATAGTGAAGCTACATCTCTACTAAAAATACAAAATAAATAAATAAATGACTGAGCATGGTGGCACAAGCCTGTAGTCCCAGATACATGGGAGGCTGAGGCAGGACAATTGTTTGAACCTGGGATGGGGAGGTCACAGTGGGACTATATAGTGCCACTGCACTCCAGCCTGGGCAACAGAGTGAGACTCTGCCTCAAACAAAGTAAATAAATAAAATAAAAAACAAACTCTACCAAAAAAGCTGCACATAAATCTCATAGAGCACACATCACCTGCTGACCCCCTTTACCCAATTTGCCCATGAATGTCCCAAGCCCTCTGGCTGCCATTCCCATGCACTGTGAAAATAGGAGGACTTTTGAAAAATGCAAAAGTAAGTAGGAATTAAACAAAAGATTTCTAAACAATCAGTGGATCAAAAAATAAAAGTAAAATAAAAAATGACTTAAGACAAATAAAAATGGAAACACATCATAACCAATCTTGTGGGAGGCAGAAAAAGCCATTCTAAGAGTAAATTTATAGTGATAAAAATCTGCCTTAAAATAAAATACCCCAAATAAACAATCTAACTTTATACTTCAAGGAAATAGGGGAAAAACCTAAACCTGTATTTGGTAGAAGAAATAAAATAATAAAAATTAGAGCAGAAATAAATAAAATAGAAACTATAAAAATAAATAAGAAGATAATCAAAATTGAGTTGGTTTTTCGGAAAGGATGAACAAAATTGACAGACCTTTAGAGAAAACTCAAATTAATAAAATTATAGATGAAAGAGTATTACAACTGATACTACAGAGATGCAGAGTATCATAAGAGACTACTGTAAACAGTTATGTAACAACAAACTAGATAACCCAGAATAAATAATTAAATTCCTTCAAATGGAAACTACCAAGACTGAATCACAAAAAATAGAAAATCTGACATATCAATATTGATATGTCAGAGGAGATTGAATCGAAAAAACAAATTACCTCATTAAAAAATGGGTAGTGGATCTAAACAGACATTTCTCCAAAGTAGAAATACATATGGTCAATAGGTATATGAAAAGGAGCTCAACGTTACTGTTTATCAGAGAAATCCAAATCAAGCCAAGATATCACTTCATGCCTTTCATAATGTCTATTATCATAAAAGTCAATATAATATGTTGATGAAGATATGGAAAAAAGAGAACCCTTGTATACTGTTAGTGGGAATGTAAATGAGCATAGCCATTATGGAAAACAGTATGGAGGTTTTCAAAAAACTGAAAATGTTATATAACTCAGCAGTCTTACTTCTGGTTATGTAATCAAAGGAAACAAAATCAGTATCTCAAAGAGATGTCTCTGCTATATTAATTTCAGCATATGGAAACAAAAGTCCATCAGCAGATGAATGTATGAAGAAAATATGGTATGTAAATACAATTGTCACTCACACACATGGGTGTACCTAAAGGTCATTTTGCTAAGCGAAATAAGCCAAAGAAAGACAAATACTGCAAGATCTCACTTATACGTGGAATCTAAAAGAATCAGACTCATAAAAATAAAGAATAGAATGGGAGTTTCTAGGGCTTAGGAGGTCAGGGAAATGGAGAAAGGTGTTGATCAAAAGGTACAAAGCTTTTGTTATGCAGGTTGAATAAGTTCTGGAGACTCAGTGTATAGCATGATTATTATAGCTAACAATACCAAATTGTATATTAAAATTTGCTAAGGTAATAGAGCTTAAGTGTTCTACACACACACACACACACACACACACACACACACACACATTGTAGTTATGTGAGGTGTTGGATATGTATATTAGCTTTATCATAATGATAATTTTAAAATGTACATGCACTCAAAAACTCACTTTGTACACCATAAGTAAATCCAATATTTATTTGTCAGGTATACCTCGATAAAGCTAGAGAATTTCTTTTTTAAGTGGATATTTTTAGGAGCGCTGGAAATGGTGTGTATCTGGGGTCAACAAGCTGCAACTCATGAGACAAATTAGAAACATCCCACTGTTGTACTGGAACAAAGAAATGTCCATTCATTTACATATTGCCCATCGATACTTTTGCATTACAACAATGTTGAGTAGTTGCAACACAGATTTGCTGGACTAAAGAAAAAATATTTGGCCTTTTATAGAAAAAGTTTGTCAGTGCTTCATCAACATTTTTGTCTGTGTTGTGAATATACGCATATGTATAGGAAAAAATTTATTGAGCTATACACATTTCTGTACCATATTGTGTATAAATTATACTCTAAAAAGAAGTAAAAATATATATATAATTCAAAAAGTAAGTAAATAAAACCAAAGACTTCACAAGAAAGTTAAACTACTGACTAATATACTGCTTGAAAAGAGAAGCAAAATTTTTAAAGTTTTAGCAAACTTCATCTCAAAATATATCCAAATGATAATATATCATGACTAATGGTATTTCTACAAATCGTGGAATTTGGTTTTATATTTGAAAATAAAGTAATTATAATTTACAATATTAACCAATTTAAAAAAAAAACACATGGTCATCACGATAGATTTTTTTTTTTTTTGAGAAACAAAGCCATTGACAAACTTTAGCATATATCCTTGAAAAAAACACAAAAACAAAAACAAAAACGCTCAGCAAACCACAATGACTTTTGCGCCAACCTAATGGTAAAAAAGGAACTTCTTCAGCTTAATTATGATCATTTGTAGAAAATCTACAGCTAAAATTATACCTAATTGTGAAAGACTGAATAATTTAAATATCATTATACTTAAATGATATTTAAAAATGACTTAAAATCATTAGTACACAAAGCCTTTGTGCTCGTTCTACTTAAATTTGACAATATGGTGAAGGTTCTAGAAAGTTCAATGAAACAAGTAAACAAAATAAAACAAACATGCATAGTGTTTAAAGGGGAAATGTATTCACTCATGACATCATTATGTAGAAAATCAATGCAATTTACTAAAAAGCTACTAGAATTCTACAAGATCAATGTACAATAATCAATTTTATTATCTGCAAGCAACAACCAAATGTAACATGAAATTTATAAAATAATATTGTATTACTATCAATATTTTTTTTAACTCTAGGGGAAGAAGACCTGTTGCCTGATGGGAGAGGATGATGATAAATCTATGCTATCAATGGAGCTGAGACCACTTACTGGTACAGTAGAAATTGGGCTTGTGATCTTAGGGAAGTTCAGATAATTGCAGATTCTTGTGCCATCACCACACTAGTGGTATGGTCATGTGAATGAGCCCTAGATGATTGTGCAATCAATCTATCCCCATGAATGTATACTCGATTCTGGAAATAACTCTGGGAATTTAGAGTGAAAATTAAGGTTAATGCTGAAGACTCACACCAAGAAAACCTGATAACTAGCTTGGAAATAGACGAGAATAAGCGTTGCCTAAGTCAGATCCCCAGAATAAGTTACCCAGGTTCTTGAAACAAGTGAACTTAAGCAATGCAGGGATGTGTCACATCATCACATATTTGCTTCTACATGTTGAAGTAACAAACGTAGTAAGTGATTGTACTTCTTTGCCAGTAAGAAAGAAGTTGCCTGAAAATCATTTAAGGTGTAATTCCTGGAGGAAAAATGTTTGTTAATAGTTGGCAAGTGGATTATATTGGATCCTACCAGAAGGCAGCAGGTGGTGAAGGGGACACAAATGGTTATTGACTAGAACTGACAATTATTCCATTCTAGGTTTTTTATATTTTGTAGCAGAACCAGACATAGTGATAATAAATAAAGGATTGAAGGTAGAAATAACCTATCAATTTGCTCACATGGATTTCTTTCCTGTGATCAGAGTATGTACTAGTGTACAAAGACAATTAGTGCATACTTTGTGCATACAACTAATGCAACATGCTATTACATAAACACATCACAGACCTTATCACCCTTAGATCATTGGTCCCATTGTTTTTGTTGAAGATAAAATGCACAATTAAACATTTTGATTAAAAAATATGGGGTATAAAAAGGCTTGAAGGGATGCTTAAATGAACTAAGTATTTTCACAAAAGAAAGTCAGTATAGGAGGGATTTCACTGTCAATATTTTTAGAATTTTGGAAATGAGGTGGTAGAGAATGTGAGATATGACATAACTACATAACTTTATAACTTTTTCACCTCCCATAATTTTTCTTTTATTTCACCTGATTCACACATCAGGGGAGAGAGAGAGAGAGAGAGAGAGAGAGAGAGAGAGAGGCACAAGATATGGTATCCATACCAATGAATTTGCCTGGATGCATGCATTTCTAGAGTATCATCAGGGTGGATTATAACTTCAATAGTAGTTAAATTAGGACTAAATTTGATATGGTCTTGTTACCAAGTGACAGGATCAGACTTGTAGTTATTTTCCAATCACATGCTGTAACATTTTCCTGAAGTTAGGCTGAAGAAGAAACTCTGATGAAACTGATGCACCTGCCTATTCTCTGGGAAATCAGTATAATACTCCCAAACCAGACAATGCCACAAGGACAGAACAGCTATGAGTTGAAAAAGGTAATAAGTAGTCATAAAAAATATTGTGGTGATTGGGAAGAGAGGACAAAAAGTGAATAAGGAACACTAGGCATATGGAAAGAATGTTCAAGTTGTTCTGGTGAGAGTATTTTAGAACATGAAAAAGAAATAGTCTTGGCTACTTCTCCATGCTGCTGCTATGGCCAGCTGCTGCAGGTAGAAGGGAAATAGAGCTCCTGAGGATTTATAGGCTTTGCCTAAAGACTGTGTCTGTTTACTTTGGAGAAAAGACCCCGAACACTGAACTAACAGATAGCAAGTTTGACCTACTATTTGGTTCACAATTTCTGGGTTATATTTGCTAATTTGTTTATTTTTCTGGTAACCTGAGAGGGAGAAAAAAATAATAACCTTATATTTGTATGAGTGGAAATTCCTGAACAGCCAGGCATCTACAGCTTGTGTGACTATGAAGCAAGATGACACATTGCTAAGACAGGTGTCTGAGTGTGATGGGAAGGGAATTTCCACCACATACCTCAGATATCATTTGTTTTGCTCTTTCGTCTACACTGAATATAAATCAGATAAAATGTTTTTTATGGCAAGTGGCAGTGGAATCTGAATAGTTGAAAAGAGGAAACATAGTGATATGGTTACCTCATTCTTGTCATGTCTATCCTTTGACACGTCAGAGAAAACACTTTGAGAGGATTTATGGCACACTTAAACTGAGTTGAATTTATAAAAGAAAATGCCCAATCGATAGTCTCAAAGAGCACACAATATTTGGGTGCCTATTGGATACCTAACCTGTACCTGTGCCACAAATGCCCAATGGCAACAATATATAAAGTGTTTTGAATAGCACTGACCCTACCAGCTCAGATTTAAATTGATAATTTTCTGAGCCAGTCTACAATTGCTTAGTTAAAAGTAATCACCATTTATATAGTCTAGATGTCTGTCCCTTCTAAATCTCATGTTGAAATGTAATCCCCAGTGTTTGGAGGTGGGTCCTGCTGAGAGGTGTTAGGATCATGGGGGTGGATTCTTCATAGATGGCTTAGCGTCATCCCCTTGGTGATGAGTGAATTCTCATTTTGATAGTTCATGTGAGATCTGGTTGTTTAAAAGAGTCTAAGCCCACCCCTTTCTCTCTCTCTTGCTCCCTCTCTCACCATGTTATGTGATTGCACCTGCTTCACCTTTCACCTGGAGTAAAATCTCCCTGAGGCCTCACCAGAAGCCAGGCAGATGCCAGCACCACACTTCCTGTACAGCCTGCAGGACTGTGAGCCAATAAAATCCTCTCTTCTTTATAAATTACTCAGCCTCAGATATTCCGTCATAGTAATGTGAGAATGGCCTAATACAACCACCATGATTTAAAAGAGATACTTGCTAACACTTATTTATGATACCATGTGAGAGACAATACGCTGAAAGATTAGCATGCCAATTTAAAAAGTATGTCCAGCAGGTCATGGTGGCTCATGCCTATAATCCCAGTACTTGAGAGGCTGAGGTGGGAGGATTGCCTGAGGCCAGGAGTTCAAGACCAGCCTGACCAACACAGGATGACCCCATTTGTCAGCATAAACTTGCAATTGCTTCTATCTCTTTCTTATTCTTCCAGAAATTGGTTACACTAAAGCCAGAAGCACACTGCTGCTATTTCATAATATTTTGTCTTTATAAAATTAGTATTTATAATGCATAAAATATCTATTTAAATAGGAAACATAATTCAGGGGGAAGATCAAATACGTAAGGCAAAGAGGTATAATGGAATTGAAAAATAAGTTTTAGGAACAAAGAGACAAGTAACATTTTCTTTCTGAGAGTAAGTTTTCTCATATGTGATGATGGGTATAATAATGAAATACATATTACAAAATTGTTAGAATCATATGAGATACATAACTTTAAATTCTGGCTCTGTAACATGTTAGCTATGTGACCTTGGGCAGGTTACGAATACATAATTTATCTGCACTTTGGCTTCTTCAACTCTAAAATGACAATACAGTACTATTTATTATTCATTTAGTAACTTTCTTTAAAACACTTAAGAATAAGAAACATTAAAAAAAATTAACTCTTTACAATTAGCTGGTTATGAAAAGATAAACAAATAAATTAGCCTAGCATGTTGGCTTCTCAGGAAGTTGAGGTAGGAGGATCACTTGAACCCAGGAGTTTGAGGCTGCAGTGAGCTATGATTGTGCAACTGTACTCCAACCTATGCAACAGAGCAAAACTCCATTTCATTAAAAAAATTATAAATAAATAAAGCCCTATGCTTTGAACCAGTGACTACTATATATGGGCCTCATTTTCCTGTATTCAGAGTAGATGGATCTAGGAATCAGGGCATGAAAATAGTCCTTCTTACTTATACACCTAAAGATCACTGAAATAAATGTTTTATTTCTCTGCCAGAAACTTTGAGTCTGGCTGAAAAGAATGTTTCCACCAAAGTATATAATATTTACATTAAATTGGAAGGTGAAATTTACCTCATGGCTATTTTGGGTGTCTCATACTAATGAAACAGGATAGAGAAAGGGAGTATTGTAATAGCTGTGGTAATTGATTCCAAGCACCAACTGGAAATTGGCTTGCAGCCTGCCAAACAATGAGGACAGGGAATGCTATGCCTGGAACTCAGAGAATTTACTGGATGCTTTCAAGTAGCTAGCTCCCAGTTATCTCCAGTTTGGGTAGAGGTGAGCTACTGATGAAGGAAAGCTGGGAATCTTGCAACACTGGATGTTAGCATAGTAAAAAAAGGAAAAACGAAGCATTTGCTTCTATATTTACCTCATGGATAAAAATGGTTAAGTAGGAGAAAATACATTTTCTATACATAAATTTAAACTTTGAAGCACAACATGTTTTTAGAACAGAAGCAATAATTCCAGCACAGAGTGGTATTTAAAGGCCTTGTCCTGACATCAAACACAGATCTTTCAGATCTTGTACTTTATCTTTTTGAACTCATTTCTTAAATATTCTTTCCAAAATTATCCAATTTGTATAATAGCTGATATAGTTGTTAAAAATGTTACATAGAATAATACAAAATGTCCGACCACTAAGTACTTATAGTGGTCAGACTGAATAATAGTAAATAGTGGTGAATAATAATTGAGTAAATAATAGCTTTCATATGTATTCCTATAAAATATTATCAGGTGACCATTAATTTGAATATGGAATCTGGAATGACAGAGATGGAGGCAGATATACTGATAATTCATTTCTACTCCTCAATTTTACAGAAGAGGAAATTGAGCAAGAAAAATAAAAATAAAGAACTTTGTTTAAGATCAGAGTATTGAACAGAGATATAAAAGTATGGAAAACCAGTAACTGTATAAAAGAATAAATATCAGCTTTTTATAATTTGTAATGTGGAAACTAGCAGTCAGTAACTTGTAGGCCTAAAACAAATATGCTAAGACCACAGTAATAATTTTAATTCTTAGCCACAAGTTTAAAAGTTTGGTAAATCCACATAGTACACATTATAAACCAGCTTAGTTTGCAAAAATTACGAATGAGATTATCTCTTGAACTAGATTCCATGAGTCTAAAGAATAGTTATTGGCTCATTAGTTGACATTATTATTATACTTTCAGTTAAACAGATCCTTAGGCAAAAGCTATGTGTACAGAAGTTTTGATACAGTGTTTATCAAGAATTACTTATTTTAAGTTATCTTTTAATAAGCTTTTAAAGGTTTATAAGTAACAGTGTGTGTGTGATGGAGGGGGTGAGGGGTTTGTATTCTTCCTGAGAATGGGATGGAAAGCTGCTTCTATATTTTTAAAGAATACAAGCATATAATCCTAAAATATAAATCAGAAAAAGAGATTGTATTTGTTTCTTGAAACAGCTTGAATCACTCACATTTTATTGATTTGCATTGAGCTCCTATATCCTACATAATCCTATGGTAATCCCTAGCTGATTAGAATGTTTTATCATTTTATTTAGAAACTAATGTAAGATTTGGGGAGAAATATAATCGGAACTGAACAACAGAAACAGTCCATGGCTTTAGATATAAAAAAGGAATTTCAGACTAGGAAAATATTGAAACAAACTAATATTCTATTAGAATAATGTTAGAATAAGTTAATTAAAATTAACACAAAAATAAGGTAGCACTTACAGGTACAGGATTCAATGATTATAGTTAAAATAACTCCAAATACAGTACAAAATTCACATAACCTTGATCCGGGTTAAGAAATAAAACTTAGAAGTTTGAGACTTATTAAAGCTCAAGATAGATTTTTGATTGATTTTTCTTGCCTCTAGGACTATTTCATCCAGAAAGTTATCTAAGCTTTTTGGCATATGAGTATTTGCTTGTCATTCCTTTTACAGAAACATTGGCTGCCTTCTCTTCTTCCTCTGGAAACATCTTCATAATAGGCTGCAAGACCCATATCTTAATTGAGTCTTTGTAACAGTACTGTTATTAGCATTTGGGGAAAGTCACAGGGTGATTTATTAAAGACTGTGGACTGTCTCTTTTCTTTTTAGAATTTTTTAGCCCTTCTGTTTGAGTTTGAAAGTTTAAATATAATAGAACTCCTAATCTATGATTTTTGATATTAGACTTCTGGAAATAGACTCTACTTCTCATTAGCAGTTGAGTTATTGATCCATTAAAGGGCATGTCTACAAGCCCTCTCTACTGGATTCAGAAGCTCAGTCATGTCACTTCTCTTTTGAAGTCAGACAAATCTTTGTTTAAGAAAAAGTCAATAAGGAGTCTCATACTTGTTCTGACTTGAATAAAATTTCTTTTACATTCACACTGAGAGCTCTTCCCTAGAGAATGACGACATACATTTAGTTGTGAAACTTCTTTTCTCCAGTTTCCATATGTATATTTTTGTTGCCTCTACTGCACCGAAATAAAGTCCTGATTTAGCTCTAGGTAGAAGTAATTTCATGTGATAAAATGTCTAGAATTCTTCTGTAAAGGGTTAAATTTTAAAATGTTAATCTCATATCATTTCTATTGGCTCTAAATAATATACCTTTCCTATTGCTTGTAAGAAAGGCAAAACAAAAGTCTTAATACTAAATTCACTTAAAATTTAAAAAAATTCTACAGTTAAAAACAGTAGTAAAAAGAAATCAAATGTCATTGCTAAGTGACCTAGTAACAAGAATCGATGCTTATTCATTGTAAAGGTTTCACATTAAATTGTATATTTCTGATGGCCACTGAAATAAGGCAAGAGAGAAATGAATAAATCCTGATCAAATGTCAAAGTGATGGACAACAGGATAGAGATGTGAGAAATATTTAAAAGGTGGTAAAGACAGCAAGACTTGCCCAGCATTTTGGAAGGCCAAGGTGGGTGTATCTCTTAAGCCCAGGAGTTTGAGATCAGCAACATGGCAAAACCCCATCTCTGCAAGAAAAGAGAGAGAGAGAGAGAGAGAGAGAGAGAAATTAACCAGTCACGGTAGTGTGCGTCTATGGTCTCAACTACTCAGAGGGTGAGGTGGGAGAATAATCTGAGCCTGGGGAAGTAGAGGTTACAGTGAGCCATGATCATGCCACAGTACTCAAGCCTGGGTGACAGAGTGAGACCCTATCTCAAATAAATAGGTAAATAATAAAATGAGACCATGCAAAGACGTCACAAAGACACAGTCACAGCACTAAAAAATGCTGATATAAAGCAGAGGTTATTAGAAAAACTTGCAATCACATAGCAGTAGAATACATATGACCCTATAAACATTCATTATCCTACAACTTAGGTGGGTAGAGAGTTCGCATATATCATAGTCTATTTTTTTTTCTCTATTTCTGAAATTGCTAAGATTTGGTAATGGACAGTTGAAGTATTTCTAAAGTTCAATTACATTATCTGTCTTATTTCCTGTATTTGTATTTCCTTAATCAGAAATATTTTCAACTTTACAAAAGAAATTATTGATTAAATAAAAATGTCTGTTCTTATATGTATAATTTAAGCAACTTCTGTTTTGTTCTCTGAGTGCTTTTACATAGCACTATATCTTTTCTCATGCCTCTGGGAAAGCTGTCTTTGGTCATCCAAGTTTATGTTTTCCTGCAGCCTTGTCTCAAGATATGCCTTTCTTTTTCAGGGCTTTCTTCAAATATTTGGTAATCCATGCTTATGCACTCTTGTTTAAGAAGGCACCAAAAAAATTAAGCAGAAGCTCAGTGTCTGTAGCCAAGGCTTAACAAGCGAAGTTTTCACATGATAATCTGGAAACAGCTTTAGGGATTTCATTTAGGCTGCTTATACTACTGACATAAAAAATATTTTTATTTTCTGCCTAGAGGATATAAGCCTGGCTGCAAATAATAAGCAATGAGGGCATAAAGCATTGTGTCAGTCAATAATAAACAATGAGGCCAAAAGCATTTTTTCAGACACCATGCAGATTTTCAAGTCATCCTCTTGTTTTCAGTATTGCACTCCTGCAGCTAGATGTTCCTGGTAGGCTCCATATATATGTCCCTGGATCACCTTTTAGGGAGATCAGTTTTTAATTTTCTAACAGTATTAGAGTAGGACTCTAAAATTACACATTTGGAAAAAAAAAAAAAAAGGATTCAACAAATCCTTCTGTATACAAGCCAACTATACCACAGACTTTAGAGTCATCAATTTTTTAGGCATTTTATGGTTTCTGTAGAGGAATCATGTTACTTTTGTGTTTCTCCAGATGTATAGCTCAAATACGTTTCTCAAATTTGCTGAATTGGTTTCCACTAATTTATAAGCTTCTAAACTTCCAAAATTGTGTTGCCATATATTTCTCATTTATTATTTTTTACTCAATATTTTATCACTTATGTTAATACTTTACTGTCATTTTAGTAAAATTGTAGAAGAAAGATGGAGAAAATACACGTGCTTAAGGTGCCTTTTTTGTAGTTGCTGTTTTTGGTGGTGGAGGGAGATGGAGCCTCACTCCATTGCCCAGGCTGGAGCGTAATGGCATGATCTCGGCTCATTGCAACCTCCGCCTCCCAAGTGCAAGCGATTCTCCTGCCTCAGCCTCCTGAGTAGCTGGGATTACAGGCACATGCCACCGAACCTGGCTAACTTTTGTATTTTTAGTAGAGATGAGGTTTCACCATATTGGTCAGGCTGGTCTCAAGCTCCTGACCTCATGATCCTCCCACCTCGGCCTCTGGATGTGCTGGGGTTACAGACATGAGCTACCATTCCCAGCGCTTAACTTGCCACTTTTAACAGAAAGTCAATCCAATCATTTGCTGAAATTTCAACCTCAACTGCACAAAGTGACATTTGTACAAAATGAATACCTTCATATCACCAGAACTTTGTCATGCTGCTTGTTCCTTACCTGGTACAATTCAGTGAATCATCTCTCAGAAGACATCTTTTTTTTCCAATTTTTAAAAAATATATATTTTACTGTGTTTTAGGTTTTGAGGTACATGTGAAGAAGATGCAGGATTGTTGCATATGTACATACATGGCAATGTGGTTTGCTGACATCTTAATAAATAATAGAAGTTACATTTTTGAAGATAGGCAGAATTTAATTCAAATATTTATTATTAGCACATGATAGCTGTATGATATTGGAGGGAATGTTTTCCTATCTGATAACATTGTTTCACTTCCCTATAAAATACGTATATTCTTAGAAACTTAATTAGGAGTTTAAAAAATAACTCTTTGAGCTACACAGTTTCTTGCTGAGCTTCAGATGAGAAAATTCATCTATATAAATCAACTATTTAAATCCATAATCTTTAATGGGATAATACAAAATAATCAACAAAATACCTTACAATCTATTGAGAATAATGCTTTGAATATATGTCTATACTTACAGATACCTTGCTTTATCAATAAAGCTGGAAATAATTGAAACATTTTGACTAAGGGTCTCTTTTCCTTCAAGAATTTTAAGAAAATTGTTAAATTTGATTTTTTATATTTATCCATGACAGTGTGAAAGTTATGCTGTTAATATTTAATATCAGATTTGAATACAGACATATTTAAATCTTAAATATGTTCTTTCCAAAATAAAATGTTTTCTCATATTTGTAGGTTTTTTGAAAAATTCAAAATCATCCTTTTCCTTTTAGAAATAATTCCTGAATGTTCATATTGCCAGGCAATTTTGTTCTATATAATTGAGTATATTTAAATTATATATTAAAATGAACTCCATACACACTGATATACTACCAAATAAGTGTTTAGCATAAGCATACTAAATAGAAGAACTTTGTATAATTATGTTTAGAAAAGATATCACTCTTCACACCTACAAATAATGTTAGACAGATCAGTAATTCACTTACAGTATGAAAGACTATTTTCAAATTTCAAGTATATAAAAATAGGTTAAGAAGAAATTGTTACACTTACTTAACTATTACTTATTTTCAAAGATCTTTAAATTTATTTATAATAACAGTATAAATTTAAACATATAATTATTATAGATTCCAAAATTTATGTTAAATGATGCAAGTGCGCAAGAAAAATAAAACAAAAAAGTGATACACAAAAATGTTAAGAATAATTATTTCTATTAATTATTATTGGATATCTCTGCTCCAATGGCTGCTATTAAACTAAACTCTGCTAATTCTCCTTTTACTTTCCTAAACTATTTTTTCTTTTTATTTTATGAGATCCTTTTATTCTATTTTTCTATTTCTTTTATGAGATCCTAAATACAGAAGATTGACCAATGTCTGTTATTAATGAAGACACACAATCTGGTTTCTAGTGCTTAAATTGATTTGGTACTCAAGTTATTAGTGACTTATGATTGAAAAATATATGCAAACAGTTTGATAAACAGAAGTTAGTATCCAATAGAAACTTTAAAAAATATTTACCAAGTTTCTTTAGTAAATGATGAATGTATGTAATGCTTTACGTATAGTATTTTATTCACATTTCCTTAGAATATCATCCATATACTGAATAATAAGTACCCAAACTAACTTATTTACATTTGTGATCTGCCCTCACTACAGTGATCAATACTCTCAATATCTCTAGCCCTGTGGGGCCATTTTTCCCACTCTCCACAATTCTCTGAGCTGCCTTGTGCTCTGGAAGGCTAATTTTTATAGCATGCTCTTTGGGCTCCCTGGTCTGTGGCTTTAAGTTGAGGTTGGTCATTGCATGACACTCTCAGGAGATTAGAATATACAAGAGACATGTCAGAATTTTTATTTCCATGATTCATTCTCTGTTAAGCCCTTAGTTTGGCCAGGATGCGTTTCTTTATTTAAGACTACAGCTTCGTAGGCCAACTGTATTCCCATTGGTACAGTGCCTACCATGTGCTGCTTTACAGCTCCCTTCCCCTGGCACTTCATATCTAGATGCAGTCAAAGCTTTCTAGTGTTACTAGTCCTTACATGCTTCCATGACCATGTCCACCTCTTTTAGCAGTAGTCCACTTACTAATTTGTCTTTAGTATCTTTTTCTGAGTGTGTCTTTTTTTGTTGGGTGGAGGGCTGGAACCATGGTTATATATCTTCCTCTGTGTATTTTTTTTTAATTTCCATTACTAGTATCTTAGGTTTATGCATTTATTGTGTACGGCATTTATTGTTTACTTTTCCCCACCACAATATAAATGGTATATAAACAGTACCCCTACCACCTATAACAGTTTCTAGTATATAAATAGACACCTAGACCCCTAATATATGTGTTAAATTGGTAATTGGAAAATTGCATTCAGAATTTCAACTTGGTATGCTGAGGATACATCTCATTTCATAGCTGATTCGACAAAAAGACCACTAAGTCTTGCACTTGCTTACTGTTAGACTGGTGGAGCAGATATTCTTTTGTATTCAGAACAATATTACCTACATTTTGGTGGATAGAAACAGCTCCAGGAGAGCAGATGGTATTCACTTAGGCTCTGAAATAATCTACTGGAATTGTATTGAAGTGGACACTAGAGGTTTAGAATCCTCAGCTGGGGTAAATCCCCAGATTGTCCTAATCATACATTGAAAATAGAAAGGATTTTCATTTTTAATTACCATACCTTCAGTTTTTAACTGTAACAACTTCGGTTTTAACCTAGCCCTTCATGTTTTACAACATAATTATGCTTCTTATTTCTATCCCTATTACCAGATACTTTAAAAGAGAAGGAAACTAAATTAATGCATCAGTAAAACCTGATTCCCCTTAAGAAAGAAGCATTTATTTGGGAAAAAAAATACTTTGATTAATTTATTGAGTTAGTAATATTCATCATATAATGTCTAGATTGTAAAAGGGGACACAGTTGTAATCCCAAACTCCATGGGGAAAAGAAATACATATGTTGGCATAGTTAGAAGGAACTTGGTTGCCAAATGCCAAGTGGGACACAGCAAAGAAAGAAAACACATTTGAAAGGAAAACAGAGATGGAAACAAAATGACGACCTAATCTGTAAGTTTTCCTTTATGCTCTTCATTTGGCACATCTTTTATAAATGTATTGCCAAAACACTTTTAGTAATGACAGATTGCTTTAACTAACATGAGGCTATTTAATTATCAAATTTAGTTTAAATATTTATAAATTACCATGCTTAGATGTGTTTGGAATGTAATAAAATATGTCATCTATATCCACAACTTATGTCACGAACCACTCCCTGGACTGAATGCCTAAACCTGTATGTGTGAAGGATTTAAGATTTGATATTACCATGTTATAGTTGCTGTTTTTCATTAAAAATTGTGTTGGTTAATTTTGTGTGTCAACTTGGCTAGGCTATGTTGCTGAGATGTTTAGCCAAACACCAGGCTAGAACATGCTGTGAAGTATTTCTTAGACATGATTAACAATTAAATCAGTACTGAGTAAAGCAGGTTATCCTCCATAATGTCAGTGGATTCCATTTAATCTGTTGAAAGCTTTAAGAGAAAAAGACTGGAGTCTCCCAAGGAAGAAGAAATTCTGTGTCCAGACTGACCATAGCCTTAAGGCTGCAATACCTGCTCTTCCCTGCATCTCTAGACTACCAGTATACCCCACAAAATTCAGAATTTCCAGCACCCCATATCTTGTGAACCAATTCCTTAAAATATTTCTCTCTTCCTGTATCTCTCTCTCTTGCTATTTTCTCGAAGAACTGTGACAAATATCCTAACTTTTAAAAAGTAACTTACAAGTTCTTTTTGAAACTGTTTTCTTGTGATTTTTTTGATTGTGCCTCTTGTTTTACACGCTGCAGCCAGGTTATTATTTTTTGTTTTCTTATCCATCTTCTAAAATGCATTGTACTTAATTCTACCTACAGGCTTTCTTACAAGCTCCTTTCTCTCTCTGGAGCATGCTTCACCTTACTGAACCCTGTTCCTGCTATATTCAATGTATCACATATTTAGCCTAATGAAAATATTCTCGGTGAAGTCTCCCAATTCTCCACGAAGACCCCTTCCTCTGTCATAGACTTCCATGGATTCTTAATATATCCTTTACTGTATGTATCATAGACTGTAATTTTAACAGGTTCTTACCGAATTTGAAAAAAAACGATTAAGGAGTTCACTTAATGTGAAACCTTTGGTGCAGGAACAAAATTAGTCATGAGGCTCAGAAACTGATGCCCCTAAAACTGGCACTTTGATATGCTGAGAGCATTTGAAGATGTCTCAGAATCAAGCTTCCTCTAAATTTGTCTTGTCTCCCTCTCCCCAGGCACACGAAGGATCTCTCTTTGGAATTTCCTCATCTAAGAAGCATTTCCAAAAGAAATGCCATTGTCTTAAGGTCCCCTCTCTCAGAATCGCATCAAATAACCAGGAAGGATATACTACCTGAGAAGAAAAGACACTAAGAGTTATTACCACATACAGACCGACTTTTCACCTGTTCTTCTGAGGGCAACTCCAAGAAATTACTTGTAGGTAATGATCTGCATAATAAGGCAAGTTTTATTTCTGTGCACGTTTGCTCCTCAGCTTCCCAAAGATAATCGTTTATTTACCATTAGCCCTAGTCATACTCCCTTTTCCTTTTTCCCTATGAAGAGGGTATTTAAGCCTCAATAATCAGGTCCCTCTCTGAGTTCTTATTCTGTGTGACTCCAATGCATACATGTGTTTGTAACAAATTTGTGCTTTTTCCTTGTTAACTTCTTGTTTTTGTTTAGTGTTGTCAGCTGTGACCCTTTATGATGGGGAGGAACAGGATCACTCTCTTTATGCCTGTGCAGTTCTGTGGGTTATATACCCAGAGGAATATAAAGCATTCTACTATAAAGACACGTGCACATGTATGTGTTATTGCAGCACTACTATTTACAATACCAAAGACATGGAACCAACCCAAATGCCCATCAATGATAGACTGGATAAAGAAAAATGTGGTACATATATGCCATGGAATACCATGTATCCATTAAAATGAATGAGATTATGTCCTTTACAGAGACATGGATGAAGCTGGAAGCTGTCATCCTCAGCAAACTAACACAGAAAGAGAAAACCAAACACTGTATATTCTCACTCTTGAATGGGAGTTGAACAATGAGAATACATGAGCACAGGGAGAGACACAACACAGAACAGGGCCTTTTGGAGGGTGGGAATGAGGGAAGGGAACTCAGAGGATGGATCTAATAGTTGCAACCAACCACCATGGCACATGTATATCTATGTAACAAATGTGCATGTTCTGTGCATGTATCCCAGAATTTAAAGGAAAATTTAAAAAAGAAAAAAGAAGTGTAATTGAAAGCTAGCATGGTCCCAGACAGGAAGTGGTATACTACGGAATAGAGGATAACATGTAAAGAGAAAAGTAGGTAATCATGAAAATCATTACAATAATCTGAAATGTTTGGAGCCATTAGAGATTAGAAAGCCGAATTAAAAAAGAAAAGAAAAGAAAAACGTACATACCATGCTGCGTCTAGGCTAATAATTGAGTCAAATATTACATATAATTTCTCTATTTTTCCCTTGCCATTGTTCATTTTTTATTTTGGTTTTGCCATATATTGTGAGTGAGTAAAAGCAAATTTAATTCTGTCAAATTTCTATGCAACTGGGTAGCTATGACAATCAGTGGTGCTCATGAAATAGTTTTATTGTTGTTGTTTTTTTTTTCTTTTTTCTTCTAATTTCTCAGACCACCACTTGATTAGTCAGAGACACTTGACTAGTTTCGACTAGTGTCCTGGAAAGTAAACCTTTCCAAGTTGATGCGGAAAACACTGCAGTATGGTTTTTCAGTCACCTTTTTCTGCTGCAAATACTAAGGATGCTCTATGTTCCAGTGTTCCTATGGAAAAATGTAAGTATATTGCAGTAATAAAATGGGTAAAGCCTACGTCACCGTGATCTCCGAGTAACTGTGAGTAGCAGAACCCATGCAAACCATAAGAAAGAATTCTGGTTTTTGTTTGTTTGTTTTTGGTAAAAAATCACAGAAAGTTTTAGTTAAGAAAATAACCAACATCATCTAGCATGTCACGACTAAACATCACACCTATCCTAATCATAGCATCTCTTTAGGATAGTTTTATAACTATTCATTTTTTCATTTATTCTACTCTAACTCCTATTCTGTCTTTTAATTTAAACCTCTCTATCAAACGTCATTGATTACTTCTTAATTGTCTTCTCTGTTTTATTTGAATTATTGACTCCTCTTGTGGATTTTTTTTTCTGTTTATATTCATCCTGT
This sequence comes from Sapajus apella, assembly GCF_009761245.1. Lineage (NCBI taxonomy): Eukaryota > Metazoa > Chordata > Mammalia > Primates > Cebidae > Sapajus > Sapajus apella. Next base: position 9,876,357 of record NW_022436968.1, on the reverse strand, counting down.
TTTAATTATTAGTTCTTTCTTACGTGTCTGAAATCTATTGAGTACTCAAACCCTTGAATGCCTCTCTGGGACGTTTGCAGCTAGTGAGAGAAATAGACATAAATAAAAACACAATTATTTTTCAACTGTGAAACATCATCCATTTTGGTTATATTACACTGAAAGAGAAAAATATCAACACTGGATTTGAATATAATGAACCTGATAATTTCACATGTATGTTTCTACCCTCAACCTTTCATAGGCAAATAAAAAAGAATGAATTCTAAATTTAGATTTGTCATTCATTCCCTAGATTTTTCCAAATCATTCTTTTTGTATCAAAATCCTCATTAATTGTTTTGGAAAATAGCAATTGCCTTTAATATGTCATCTTGTGCTGAAGCACTCATAATGTAAGACTTATTTAAAATTAATAGGGACTTTTCCTTATTCTGTAAACATAGAAATTCTAATCACTTGACAATGTAAAAGGCAAAGAAATTACGTACAGCATTTGTGTCTGCACATAGAGATCTGCATTCCACAGAGAAAGTAGGTTCAGATAAGAGGTTTAGTGCTCAGGTTAGCTTTAAGCATATTGAGTCTGTAGTCTACAGTGTCAAGCGACTAAGGCATGCTTAGAGCTGCCACCTCAGCTTAGTGCAATCCATAGGGCTTTACACTGTTGGGAACTAAAATTTGCACAGTGTAATATAGCTGGGAAAATAGAGATGTAACCTGTGGTTAATTAAACACAGGTGGCAACGATACTTTTTTTTTTTTAACTGTATAGCACTCATATTAACTCCTTTAAAGAAAGTTTTGAGTGAAACTATCGAGATATCATTTTTGAGTTAGGTATGAGATACAACTCTTGCAGAATTCCAAGAAATACTAACACAAGTAAAAGAAAGACATAAACAACAAAATGGTGATAAAATTTTATCACAGAGGTTGAAAGAATACCTGAAGTTCCTAGGAAAGGGACAATTGAAGGAGAAAGTGGTTAACATAATCACTTCTTTACAAGAAGGAAAGCAGAAGCACTGTAGTTTGTTCATTGTAGTTATTAGAAGGAGCCCTTGATTGACAACCTTACCAAAGAGATTGATAAGAGAGAAGCTAAAGCCAGATGGTACGAGTTTAAAAAACTATGAATGAAGACAGTGAATATTATGTAATCTTTCAAGAAAGGTGGTTATGAAACAGGAGGTAAAGAGACAGGCTTATGCATGTTTGTGGAGGCTGGATATGAGGCATCATTTCTTTTCGTACTTAAGATGGCAGATCCTTAATAATCTTAAATGGTGTTAGGAAGGAGTCATAAGAGAAGTGACTGAATACATAAGTGAGAGTGGGACAAATGAGAGAAAGCCCCCTGAAGTCACTTTATAGCTTTCCTTTCTTTCATTCTTATATATCCTCATTTGTGAATTTTAGTCTTCAGTCTTAACCCTCCTCAGAGAGTTCATGGAGCCTGGTGCTTAACAACCACCTCTTTGAGACTGATCCTAAAATCCCATCTCTAGCTGTAATCTCTCTACTTTAAATTTCAATCCTGGATTTCTAATTGCCTGCTGTGCATTTCCATTTTAAATTCAACATATCCAAAAGCTAACTCTTCATTCTACTGAAAAATCAATTTTGCCTCTTGACTCCTTTGTAATGTGTAGACTGACAGCTCTTCTCTGACTATTCCCACTTCCTTATTCCTTTATATTCAAATATTGCGTCTACCCTTAACCGTACAGTATTTGATTAATCACAAACCTCACAGAATGTTTCCCTATCTGTTTGGAGTACATGACCTTTAAGTTCTCTCCCAAAACTAATTTTGCCTTATTCTACAAGCTGATACACATGAAGCTCACTTGCACTACAATAAAGACTGTCTAATTTCATAGATCTACATTATGAATGAGAAAAAGGTAATTAAACTGACAACTGCTTTCTCCCCAAGGGAACTTAAACAGGAATTTTTATATATTTTTAAAAAATTTAGCTCTTTTTATTTCGTTAATATGGTATTACACATATGTTACATTTTATATAAATAAAATATCAATTTAAGGATTTTTTACCAAAAAATCACCAAAAATTGGCCAGGTTAGGTCAGAGAATATTCAGCATATCATGAATGAGTTCCCTCAAGGATGAGTTTCTGATGAAAATAATTCATTTGATAAAATACTTAAAAGCAATTAGGTATCAATATATTGAAATTAAAAAGTTAGTTGAGAGTATGGCTAAAAATACTTTAAAACTATTTTCATTTAGTTAAAAAAAAGACAGTTTGTCTCATTAATTTGGTGACTGTGTAAGATATAACTTAGCCTCTTCAGTTCATTCTACAGACCTGTCAGCTACCTAAGATCTGGGGCTAAATATTCAATTGCCAGCAGTTTGAAAAAATATATAACATACATGCTTTTCATGAACTCAGAATTCTTTTTAGAAACTTCAGTCAAAAATTAATAATTTCTATTTATTCTTGCATTCATTCATCCATTTATTTACTAACAGCTATATAGCAGATATTCTTATTTATAAAATATATTTAGGTAGAATGTTTGATATAATAGGCTATCGATATACTTTCTAAGTTTTTTTTGAGGAGCAAAATAAAATATGCAATGTTACCTCAAAAGTTCTAAAAATAACATATTTACATAATTTTATGCATATTTTAATTAAGTAAAGAAAATTTTAGTGAGTTTTTTACTCTTCATTACATATTTTTCTAAACAAGAGGAACAAAATTAATAAAGAACCATTTCCTTGCCCTCATTGAGCTTATGCTTTTGTAAGAAGAGGCAGAAGCTATAAATGTATAAAATAATTAATACATAAATAAATGACATTCTGTGATATGTGAAGTGCATTTTATGTATGAGCATACCATATAAAATAATTGCATATAATAGTTTCTCAATACACAGTACTATTTTTTAGATTTTAGAGAACAATGAAGAGACATAAAAAGATAGAAAACATGGTCTTTCTTCCAAAAGCCATGAACTATTTTGAAGTGGTAAATTATCTGGCTGAAAAAACACAAATAACAGTTTGTCTCACATAACAAGAACCATAGTTAGGTTACTGCTTTCATTGTATCGTGGCCCAACAAAGTCAGAACCAGGATACTGAGAGTTTCTAGCTATAAAATACAGGAAATTGAGGATTTAGATTTTATGAATTAAAAGAGAGAAAAAGAGAGAGAGAAGGAAGTTGGCATTGAGTATTGTTTCAGATTGGCTTCCATAGAACCAGAACCTGAGATTTATTTTGAAAGTGACTTGCTTTAGCAAAATCTAGTAGAGACAGGGGGATAAGACAAAAAATAAAAAAGGTGGAAAACCTAGAAAAAATTCATCATCAAGTCTGGTACCCAGTGACACTTTTGATTCAATTTCACGAAGAATCTTTAGAGTCAATGGCAAGGTCACACCATGGCCCTGTGTAGAGCAGAAAAAATACACTAACTGGTCATTGGATCAGGGAAGATTGCTGGAGGAAGTCATTGCTTAATCAGTTCTGATACTCCATATCTGAGCTCTGGAAAACTAGGGGAAGCCCTTGGAAGTGCAACATGCATGTGCTGGCTATTGGGAATGAAAGCACACCATGAAAATAATAAACGGATCCAAGGGCACATTGGCAAGGCACTTACATCATCTTCTACATGTGCAGAGTGAGCTATGCTACAGAGGTTCAAAATACAAACATATGAAATGTCAAATAATAGTGAAAGTAATAATACTGGAGATAATATAACATTACTAAAATTGAGTCAATATATCACTAAGTCACACATATAGTGAAAAATTTCTGATAATCAGGTTCATTAGGATAATTTTGATTATACATATTATATATGTATATATAGTACATATATATAAATATATGTGCCCTATCATTTTTTAAAATACATAAGAAAGAATGCAGTAAAAATTCTGTACAATCATCCTGAGAAATGGTAACTTACCCAGAACTCTAAGATAGAATCATCTTAGCAGAATGAAAGGAAGGTCTTGTCTTGGTGAACAGCTAAAACATATGTTTGGACTTAAGACCATTCATTAATTATTTTTAAACAGGAACAAGTCTTTACAAGGCTTTCAGTTATGTTTTAGTGACTTTAGAAATTCCACTTGAGAAAATGGAAAATATATTTTTAGTTTAAAATTTCCCTTTATTACATATGTTTCTGCTTATGAAACTATAATGAATGTAAGCCTGAAAATAAATCAACAAGATTATTAATAATAATTCTTCCTATATAGTTTAAGTTTAATAAATTATTTTTAATCTACTTATAAAGATAATCCTCAAATATATGCCTGATAATTCAATAGATACCACTTAAGAGGAGAGAGTAGTTATGATGGCAGAAATTAGCTGCTTTATGTAATCAGTTAATTCGTTCTCACTATTGACTTTTAAAGCCCTTTGAGCAATTTTTAGTGCTGTCTTTCATCAAGTTAATCATGTTCACTTGAGATGAAAGAAGTAGTCTAAAATAATTTATTCAAGCAGAAAATTGCTGTAGCTATCAGCTGCACTGTGATGTTGTATTACCCAGACAACACTGGCTACCATTTTACTCCAAAGAAATATTTGCCAATGAAGGTCCCTATTTGGAGGAGAAAATTCTACCTGTAATTGAGCTCTCCCTTTTGCATCATTGTCTTTCATCCTGAACTTAATACTAGCACATCATAATAATTAGATGTGATAATTCCTTGTTTTGTTTTTAATGAGAAAGTTGTATGTTTTTGCATGGCTTAGAATATTGCTTTCTAGATAAAGTAAATAAGACTCAGTCCAAACCCCCATATGAGGATGCTAATGCACAGTAGACCCTTTGCTTCACATAAAATCAATTCCTATTACTTTCCAAGAAGTGTTAATCAGCTTTATTAATCAACCCATATTTATATGTGGGTTGAAGTAAATTTTTTCTGGTTTTCCTTGTTACACTCTTTGTTAACATGACTAGTACATTTTACGTTGTTAATAGGTTGAAATCTAATGAAAGGATTTTATCCTTAATCCTCTGTTATTAAGAATCTTATTTCTCACCATTCTCTTAACAAATATTATTGACCATAATGCGTGGAGGCAGACATCGTAGGGAAACAAAATGAGAGTTTCCCAAGTATCCTGGGTTACAAATAATTCACAATCTAATATATTTTCAAATTAATTTTTAAGGAAATTTTACTAGAGAAAAAGGTTGTTTTGTCTCTTTACTGCTTGCTATTCGATAAGTATCATAGCTTCTTTTTAACTTTGCATGAGCACCTAGCCTAGTTCCTTCAGTCTGTTATTTCTTTGACCATTATACTTACGGCAATGCCCATGAAACATAATTACTTAAAAAGAATATTTCATTTTGAAACAATTTATAAGTAAAATATGAAATTGCAATTAAATTTGTATGATAATTGTTTACTAAACTTATTTAAGTGTATACATTGGCATTATTTTGCCTTATTCCTTGAATAAATTGTTAAGACATATTTAGAAATCATGACAAAATGATTAGTGATTGCAAGTTTCAATTTAAGCACTGTATGTTTGAAATAATTTATACTTAAGAATTCAGCTATAACTCATGAAAACTAAGTGCTTTGTATTGGCACTACAGATATAATCAAATGTCATTTAATTAACTTTTGACCAATTTTTTCTGACTTATAGTTGTCATTGAAGTAAATGTCTGATTAATTGCAATTTGAAAAATCTGTATTAGAAAATAGAGACACCTAGTGTGTCTCTGAAACATTGCAATAACATTTATCATGGGCTTGAGTTCCTACCGTTTTGAATGCTGTGTATATATTAGGTAAAATAAACTCACAGCAACTCTGTAAATTGCCAGAGGAGTTATCTTTTATTTTCAGATGAGGAAACTGAGATACAGAGACATACAAAGATGGCAAGGCTATGGCTAGTTACTAAACACCTCCCTGGAACCTAGCATTTAAATTGTTTTACAATTATGCTTTATATTTTATAAAGCAGAAACACGTTTCAATTGCTTCAGTGGCAAAAAGTAAGAGGCTGGTCAACTCTGCTTCAGAGATGCTTAGGCCTCAAAAGATACATTGGTATTCATCAGTAGCAAGTGGATTGGAGTCATTCCAAGCAGGTGTGGTGATAGGACATATCTCACAAAATGGAAGTAATATGATATTTTTAGGGTTTTTGAAGAGTCCAGTATAAAAGAAGTATGCCATATTATTTGAAATTAAAAATAAAAATGAGGCTCAAATATCCTAGGAAGACTCTACACACACAGGATTATCAATTATTTAGCTCATATAAATCTTCAATCATATATCTCCTGAAAGCAAAGAATATCTAAAATATCATTTTCAAAGGTGCTCAGAATCACTGAAGGGTTTCTTTCAAAATTGTGGAAGAACCAATAATATTGTTCTCCAGCATATTACTTTCATAGAAATTACCCAAGATGGCAGACAACAAAACAAAGAAAAATTTTCAATATTCAAAGGAGTAGTATTAAACCTAGTTAAACTCAGTATCATTATTATTAACATGTAAACAGTATGTTTATTAATTTTTATTACTTTAAAAATAAAGAAGCAGCTATTACAATTTTACCTCAAGCAATGCTGAGACACCTAGACATAATATGTATTGTACTAATAGTATAATATTACACTATTTCATAATAATGATGCAAAAAAATTACTTAAGAAAAAATTAAATCACCTCGGTGTGTTGCACTAATTACTTATACAATTTTTCAGAAGTAACATATTTAATTATCATGCTATTGATAATTGAGCAGAACTATACTTACAAAATGTAACTGGTCTTCAATAGCTAATAATAACTAAAGACTATGTCAAATACTGAGGATCACAGTAAAAAAATAAAATTTCATTATTGAAATAGGTAACAAAATATTTTAGGAAACAGCTCCAATATTATTTATTTATTTTTGAGAGGGAGTTTTGCTCTTGTTACCCAGGCTGGAGTGCAGTGGCGCAATCTCGGCTCACTGCAACCTCTGCCTCCTGGGTTCAAGCCATTCTCCTACCTCAGCCTCCCAAGTAGCTGGGACTACAGGCGTGTGCCACCATGCCCGGCTAATTTTTGTATTTTTTTTTTTTAGTAGAGATGGTGTTTCCCCATGTTGACCAGGATGGTCTTGATCTCTTGACCTCGTTATCCATCCACCTTGGCCTCCCAAAGTGCTGGGATTACAGGCGTGAGCCACCGTGCCCGGCCACAGCTCCAATATTATTAAGCCAAACATAGCAGTAGTTTTATTCACAGAAATTAATATGAAAACACTAAAAAGAAATATAATATTTGCTGTCAGTAAGGCCAACTTTAGGCATCACTTTTTTTTACCAGAACAACATTTTTTGTAAAACCTTAAAAACTTGGCAAGTTATCGGAAGAAACTTTTTGCAGAATTTGGAAAGTGAGCAGTGCAGGATTTTGACGCTTAAGAGAAGGATACAGTGGAATAGCATCCTTAAAGTATTGAAAGAAAAATACGTCAAATTATGATTTATTATTAGGTGGAAGTATTTGTTAGAAATAAAGACTAATTGAAAACATTTAGAAGTAAATAAAAACTTAGAGAGTTTTACACTAATATTTTTGGACTATAAGAAATGCTGAAGAATATTTTTGAAGCTAAAATAAGATGAACACCAAAAGAAAATCAAAACCACTAGAGAGAAAAAAAAATCCTGGAAATGATAAGTATGTGAATAAATATAAAAAACAATTTATTATTTTTCTGATTTCTTCATAAGATAACTGAAAGTTTAAAACGAAGATAGGCACAGTGTATCTAAGAATTTATAATATAAGCAAAACTATAAGTAATAAGTAGAAAAAGTATGAGAGACATCAAAATAAATAGATTTAAATTGTGATATTACTCTAAGCTAAATTGTGTAATAATAATTTGAGGAAAAGTGTATGAAATTAATAATATAAATTGCAATCCCTATAGAAATGACTAAGGACAGATATGTAAAAAGCTGATAAATGAGATAAAGCTACATATTTTAAAACTATTAAATAACCAAAATGTGAAAAAGAAAAGGGGAAAAAAAGGAACAAAAATTACATGAGGTACATAGAAAGCAACTCTCAAATGGTAAACTTGAATCTGACTGTATTAGATTATATGTACACAGAATTAACACAGTTATGAAAGAATAGATACTGTCAAATTAGATTTAAAACCAGGCACAGCTATTTATTGTTTACAGAAGATGCACTATAAATATAAAACAGGTAAATATTTTATAGAATTCAGAGATAACTACAAAATTTTACCAAAATTACAAATCCTGCTAACAAAATGACAGCATTAAGAAAATGAAAAGGGAAGCATAAACTGTTTAGTATTTATTCACAGTTCATACATTTGACATGAACTTGTATCTGTCATATACAAAGAACTTCTACAACTCAATAAAATATTTAAAATAGACATCCAATTAAAAATGGGCAAGGTGTCTTCTGAAGAGATACTTTGTAAAGAAAGAAATGACCAGTTATGACATGGAAACATACTCAGTATCTTTAGTCATGAGAGAATTGCAAATTAACACAGCAGTGAGATATCATTACAGCAGTCCAGCCTTGGTGAAAAAAAAACCTATCTGAGTTTTCAGGCCTAAAAATAGGCAATTACAAATGCTTTGTATGGCAAGCCTCATAGGAGAAACTGCCTTTCTGACACTAGACTTGGTGGATAGCCAGTGCATTGCAATCTCTGAAGGGAATCACAATCAAGGACTCAGGAGGCCCTGGTAAGTTATGTTCTTCACGTATTTGCATTCCTAGGCCAGACACCTTCTTTCCTGTGGTCTCTCTATGGAGATCTGGGGCTGAAGAATGTCAGCAGATACCCTCTTTTGCTGGCGGCAGGAGTTTTAGGGAGAGGAAATCTTGAAGATATTTTCCCTACCCTGACTCAGTACTCAGTACTTTTCCACTCTCAGCCCTTCCTCCTCATTCTCCCACCAACACCTTCCCATCCTTTTTTTTTTTTTTTTTTTTCACATATCATTCTTTTTTATTTATTTTTATTTTTTTGAGACAGGGTCTCACTTTGTCAGCCAGGCTGGTGTGCAGTGGTGCAATCTCAGCTCACTGCCACCTTGACCTCAAAGGTTCAAGTGATCCTCCTGTCTCAGCCTCCCAAGTAGCTGGGATTACAGGTGTGTGCCACCATGCCTGGCTGATTTTCATATTTTTTGTAGAGATGGGGTTTCATCATGTTGCCCAGGCTGGTGTTGAACTCCTAGGCCTAAGCAATTCTCCCACCTCAGCCTCCCAAAGTGGTGGGATTGCAGGTGTGAGCCACCGTGCCTGGCCTTGCATATAATTATTTTTTTTGTTGTTATTGCATTTTAGGTTTTGGAGTACATGTGAAGAACATGCAAGATTGTTACATAGGTACACACATGGCAGTGTGATTAGGCTCCCTCGGCAATGAGAAAAACCCTACATCTGTGCCAATGCACCTGATCCTCCAACAGTGTGCCATTCCATGAGGAAAATGGAGCTGGGGAATTGGTACTTTTTTCAATCTTAGCCTTTCATGAATATCATTGCAGTAAGTGATTAAAAGCTTAACACTGTCATTTCATCTTACTTTTAATCAGCTACTGAGACACCTGAGAGCTCAGCTCTTTCTCTTCCAGCCCAGCTGAGCTCCTGATAATACCCACATAAGAGAAAGGCAAAAAAGCAAAAGATCAACAATAGCAAAACCTGTCGAGGATTTGTAGCAACAAGAGCTCTTACCAGTTTTTTATGAATCCAAAATTGTATCACCAGTATAGAAAGTTGTTTAAAGGTATTTTTTAAATAATGTCAATGCTTTTATTTTTTAAAATACTAAATTACAGTTTTTTAAAACTGTGGTTTATGTAGCAATTACATATCTAGGTGTTTGCACAAGAGAGATAAAAATGCAGCTCATAAAAAGACAAACTATTTCACAGAAACCTAAAATTAGAAGGAAACAAAACCCCTCAGGTTTTCATTAGCAGGAGGATGTGCAAACAAATCATATTATACGTGTCATGAAATATTTTTAATGAATAAAATTAACGGACTACTAATACATATAATGTAGAAGAATCATAAAATATCATATGCTGAGAGAAAGAATCCAGATACCAAATAATACATAATATATCATTTATATGTCATTCTAAACCTGGCAAACATATTTGATGACAGAAATTAGAAAATATTTCCCTATGTTGAGTGGGGTTTAGGTTGTTGGGGAAGGTACAGTCAAGACTCTGTTGGGTGATAGAAATGTTATGCTTCTTAAAAGGCTCCCATGATGACGAAGATCTGTGCATTTAATCTATATAAATTTAACCTCAATAAAAAATAAATGTTTTTATTAGTCATACTTCTTAATCTATGAGATTTTATAGACTCTGAATTTAAAAGATTCCAAGTAATATCTTAATCTTTTATTTTGCTTTTAAAGAAGAATAAGTTGTCACAAATTATATTCATTCACTAGTGAATTATAGCTTCATAGCTATTTAACTGTAGCCCACTGCAACTTTGGCCATCAAATACATACTTAAAATACATAAAATACACATTTCTCCATATAATTAATTTAGAAAATGAGATACTGATGACATTCTCAATTTTAAACAAAAAATACAATGCAAAGATACTTAAAATGACCTTGACTATGTTTTTAGAATTCCTATTGCCAGTTGCTATCTTATAATATCTTGTGTATGTGGATCAAAATTTGTATTTCTTTTCCAATAAAATCTTCACTTTGGGCAGTTACCACTAAATAAAAACTGTTATCTAAACATGAAGCATCAATGTTAGAAATATAACCAATTAAGAACTAGGATTAAAATTAAAAACTGTAGTGATGTAAGTTTTCCAATGATTGATTTACATTTCATTTAGTAAAACAGAATAAAAATTTAAAGACAGAAATAATTATTTCTTAAGGTACTGATCACATCAACGTTTTGATTATACAAGGAGAACTTGCATTTGACTGCAAATTTGTCTTCTTTGCTTTCAAAGAATAAGCAATGATTATTACACATATTTACATGTTTAATCCTTGATATCTGCATTTGAGCTATAAATGTGTGTGTGTGTGTGTATGTGTCTGTATGTCTGTGTCTGTGTATATGCAAGGATGGAATTTGGCATGTTCACTAACTGAAAACCCTGTTTAGTGCAATTTTTATTACACTTACAGACAAATTGATTGCAGCTGGCAACAATTGCTTTTGCAAGGGATTCAAGAACACATTATTTCAAATACAAGTATATATAGTTGAGCAATGATTAAATGACTACACCATTCCATCCATTATAAAGATATTTACTGTAACCATTAAGCAAATAGAGATATGCATATGTTAAATTTCTGAGGCTTTTCTCTACCATTTATTAGGTTTTCCAATGCTTGATTCAGATCTTCATTAAAATTAAGATTCATTAAAATTCAAACTCTAAAATACTGCACAGGCTTTTTAAATGCAGAAATTGACAGTTGAATCTAAAACTTATCTCAAAAGGTGAAGAATATAGCCAGAGAAATTTCTAAAAAGAATAAGGAAACTTAAGAATTCACACTAGTTTATTTCAGGGTTATTCTAAAGCTACACTAATTAAGACAGCTGATGTTGCTGAAAGAATAGTTATGCAAATCAATAAAACAATATACAGACTCCAAAAATACTCCTAATATAGATGCATTGATTTTTAAATTAATTAACTTTATTTTTAGAACACTTTAGATTTATAGAAAAATTAAGCAGGTGTTATACAGTTCAGCTATGCCTCTTACCCCCTCCAGTGTCTCTATTATTATCTTGCATATGTATGCAATATATTGCACAAGTGTAATATATTTTTTTACCATCAGTGAATCAATAATGATAGTTTAGTATTAAATAAAGCCCATGGTTTACATAAAGGCTACTCTTTGTATTGTACAGTTCTGTGAATTTTGACAAATATATAATATCTTGTGTCCACCATAGAGTGCCATGCAGAACAGTTCGTTTCACTGTTCTAAAAATTCCATATACTTCACCTATTGCAGCCCCACTGTCTCCTTCAACCAACTTCTGGTATCCTCTAATTATTTTACTATTTCCACAGTATTGCCTTTACCAGAATGTCATATATTTGGAAACACAGTATGTAGCCCCTTGAGAATACACCGTGTGTAATTCCTTTCACGTAGCAATATGCCTTTATGTTTCCTACATGTCTTTTCATAGATTGATGGCTCATTTCATCACTATATAATATTCCACTGTAGGAAAAATCAGTTTGTTCATTCATTCACTCATAAAAGAACATCTTGGTTGCTTTCAGCTTTTGGCACTTATGAATAAAAGTGCTATAAATATTTATATGTGGGTTTATATAGATATATATTTTCAATTCATTATGGCATATACCTATTTACTTGATTGATAGATGTAATGGTAAGACTTATGTTCAGCTTTGTAAGAGATTGCCAACTGTATTCCAAACTAGCCATATTATTTAATGTTACCACATCAGCAGTGGTTGAGAGTTCCTGTTGTTCCCCATCTCCACCAGCATTTAGTGTTGTCAGGATTTTAGATTTTATCTACTGTAATATGTGTGTAGTGATATCTCTCATTTTAATTTGCAATTCCCTAGTGACATATGATCTTTACCATATTTTATATGCATATTTGCCATCTGTATATTTTTTGTTGGTGAGGTGTCTTTTTTAGTATCCTTTTCTGTTTCTTTTCATTGTGTTGCTTTCTTATTGTGGAATTTTAAGAACTCTTTCTATGTTTTGGATACAACTTCCTTGTCAGATTCCCTTAACACTAAAATGAAATCAAAGCATTACAAGATGGAAAACTAGGATAAAGTTTACACATTCTTCTCAAATGCACATGAAATATAAACAAGAATAGACTATATATTAGGCCATTAGGCCATAAGACAAGTCTCAATAAAGTTAAAAAGTGAAATAATACAAAGTATACTCTTCAGCCACAATTGTATGAAATGAGAAATTATTAATAGTTGGAAATACTGGGCCTTCACAAATATGTGAAAAGTAAAACATACTATGAATCCTACTGAAAGATACACACTGCTTTGACCACATGTCAAAGAAGAATTCAAAAGGGAAATTAGCAAATACTTGGAAATAAATGAAACTGAAAAATAACAATTCACCAAATCTTGTGGGATGAAGCTACAACAGTGCTGAGAGAAAATTGTATGGCTTTAAATGGCTATGTCTACAATGAAGGATGATTGGCCAGGCACAGTGGCTCATACCTGTAATTCTAGCACTTTGGGAGGCAGAAGTAGGTGGGTAACTTGAGGTCAGGAGTTTGAAACCAGTCTGACAACCATTGTGAAAGGCCACGTCTCTACTAAAAATACAAAAGAATGAAAGAATTAGCTGGTCGTGGTGGCAAACACCTGTAATCCCAGCTACTTAGGAGGTCCAGGTAGGAGAATTCCTTGAACCTAGTAGGCAGAGGTTACAGGGAGCCGAGATCATGCCACTGCACTCCAGTTTGGGCAACAAAGTGAGACTCTTTCTCAAAAAAAAAAAATAAAATAAATAAATAAAATAAAATAAAATAAAACAAAGGGAGATCTCAAATTAATCTAATCATCCACCTAATGATATTTGAAAAAGAAGCAAAATAAGCAGAAAGTAAGCAGAATGAAGGAAAAATAAAGATTTAATCATAAATTAATAAACAAATAAAAAAATAGAGAAATTCAACAAAGTAAAAACATAGTTCTTTGAAAGATCAATAAACTTGACAAATTTAGCTAGGCAGAGACAAAAAGAAAACTCTTATTAATAAAGCCAGAAACAGAATATATTACTCTTGAATTCATAGATATAAAACAAAAATATTGCAAGGAATATGGAAACAATTTTATGACAACAAAACAGATTTCTAGATGAAATAGATACATATTTTGAAAGACACAAGTAACGGAACCTAACTCAAAAAATCTAAATATATAGATTTTTAACAAATAAGAAGATTGAATTGGTAATCAAAAACCTTCTCAGAAAGAAAAACATAGGAGAAGATAGCCTCATTATTGAATTATCTCACATAATATAAAAAGCATTAACACCCATCCTTAAGAGTCTTCAATAAGATAACAGAGAAGGAAACACTACCAAAATCTGACCGTGAGGCCAGTGTCACTCTAATAACAAAAGCATACAAATACATTAGCAACAACAAAGACTAAAGCCAATATTTCTTGTAAATATATATATAACAGACAAACATAAAACACAAAAATAAAATATTACCAAATCAATTCCAGCAATGTTTATAATGTATAAAAGAATCATAGAACATGACTAAGTGAGATGTGGAGTATGGAACTCAAGGAGGCACAACCTGAGAAGATCAATTAATGTAATATTATAATAATGTAATATACATAATAAAAGAGAAAATGATAATCTCAAATGATGCAGAAAAAAGCATTTAACAAAATTCAAAAACTTTTATGATAAAAACACTAAAGCTTAAAGAAACTAGAAATAGAAGGGGACTTCTAAATCTGGCAAAGAATATTTCTGAGATATTTATAGCTAACATCATATTTAATTGTGAGAGACCAAAAGATTTCTCACTAAAATCAGAAGCAAGACACGTATGTCCACTCTGGTTACTCCTATTCAACATTGTATTGACGGCTCTAGCCAGGAAAATTGGTTAACAACAACAAAAAAGGCATTTCATTAGACAAAAAAAAAAGTAAGTTTACATTTACAGATCATATCTTTTATATATTCAGTTCTAAGGAACCCATAAGGAAAAAACACAATTTGAGATAATAAATACATTAAATAAGATTGAGAGATACAAGGCAAATACCAAAATCGATTGTACTTCTCAAACTAGCAATAGACAATCCAAAATTTAAGAAAACAGTTCCATTTATAATACCTGCAAAAGCAGGAAAATTCCTGTGAACAGATTGAACAAAAGAAGCTCAATATTTGTACCCTGAAAGCTATACAACATTGTTGAAGGAAATTAATGACCTAAATAAATGGAAAGGCCTATTGTATTTGTAAACTGAAAGACTTATCAGTGTTAGTTAAGAGGGAAATATACTCCATATTTTTCCACACATTCAACACAAACCACTTCAAAACCCCAGCTTCCTTTTCTGCTGAAATTGACAAACTGTTCCTAAAAATTCATGTAGAATTCCAGGGGCCACTATTGAGCCAAAACAATCTTGAAAAAGAACAAAGTTGAAGGAGTCATATGTCCTGATTTTAAAACTTACTGCAAACCTACCACAAACAAAAGTTTGTATTGTTGTCATATGGATAGGCATATAAATCAACAGAATGCAATTGATCTGTCATAAATACATCCTTATATATATGGTCAACTGACTTTAACAATGGTGGGAAAACTATTCAAGGGGAGGTACAGACCTCTCAGTAAAAGCTACTGTGCCAGCTATATATCACATGCAAAATAATCCATCTAGACCCATACCTCACAACATATGTTAAGAAAAAAAATCTCAAAACAAATTAAAGACATAAAGGTAAGATGTAAATCTATAAAATTTGTATAAGAAAAATATAGGTCTAAATATCTGTTACCTTAATTAGGAAATGATTTTGTAGATATTAAACCAAAAGCAGAACAACAACAAAAATAAGTAATTAAATTGGACATAATAAAAATTGTCCTTTAAAGTATACTACAAAGAAAGCAAAATATTAACTCATAGAATGAAGAAAAAAACCCAATCACATATCTGATAAAGGGCTTTTATTAGGAATGTATAAATACTCCTACTCCTCAATAATAAAATGATAAATATTTCAATAAAAATACACAAAGGGGCCGGGTGTGGTTGCTCACACCTGTTATCCCAGCACTTTGGGAGGCTGAGGTCGGCGGATCATGAAGTCAACAGATCTAGACCATCCTGGCCGACATGGTGAAACTCCATCTCTACTAAAAATACAAAAATTAGCCAGGCATGGTCCCAGCTACTCCGGAGGCAGGAGAATCGCCTGAATTCAGGAAGCAGAGATTGCAGTGAGCCAAAATGTCACCTCTGCACTCCAGCCTGGTGGGGTTGAATGAACATCACTCTGAAGGAGATATATTAACAGAAATAGCCAATAAGCATATGAAAAGATGTTCAATATCATTAGTCATAAGGACATTGAAAGTTAAAGTCACAAGGTAACACTATATGCCTGGATATTTCTAATTTTAAAAAGTCAGAAGATAATACATGTTTGCAAAAGATATGTAAAAATCATGGCTCTCAAACATGCTTATAGAAACTTCAAATAGTACACCCACTTTAGAACACAGTTTGATTGTTCCTCAAGAATTTACACATAGAATTGCCATATGACCTGACAATTCTACTCGTATGTATATACCAAAGACAAATGGAAATACATGTCAACATAAAAATATGTATATGATATTCATAACAGCATTATTGATAATAACCAAAAAGTGGAAACTACTCAAATGTCTCACAATTGTTGAATGCATTATATAAAGACAATGTAGTAAATCTAGGCAATGGAAAATTAGCCATAAAAAGGAATCAAGTACTGATACATGCTACAATGTAGGTGAAACTTGAATTTAAAAAGTATGCTAAGTAAAACAAGTCACACACAAAAAACCACATATTGTATGTTTCTTCTTATATAAAATGTCCAGAATAGACAAATCCATAAAGATACTAGTATATTAGTTGTTTCTGACTGGGGCTTAAGAGAGAAGGGGACAATGAGAAGTAACCACTAAATAGTTTGGGGTTTTGAGTAATAAAATAATATTCTGAAATTAGATATTGGTGACAGTTGCAAAATTTTGTGAATATGCGAAAAAACACTGAGTTTATACATGTTAAAAGGATGATTTATTGAATGTTATAGAATGTGAATTATTTCCCAATTAACATACACATGCAAACTATTCACACAATTTCATTAAAATATCACTACGCACCTATTAAAATGACTAAAATTTTAAAAAGACAAAAATGAATAATAAAATGTGACAGCAAAGAAGGAGAACAACTGAAATATTCATTTGTTGTTGGTTGGAAAATAACATGATACAACTATTCTTAAAATACAGATTGGTGTTTCTTTTAAATCTAAATACAATTCCACTCCTAGGTATTTTCTCAAAAGAAATAAAAACTATGTTCATACAGAAAACTGCAAACAAATATTTATGCCATTTTTATTAATCATCACTCCAGTTTGAAAACAATTTCCCTTCAATTGCCAAACTGATAATCAAATAGTAATATATCCATTTAATATTACTTAGCAATAAAAAAATTTGTTACTGATACACACCACAACACAGATAAATGCCTCTTCAGTTTTGAGGGGGGTGGATTTTCTTGTGAAATCACTTTTCTTATGAATCTGAGAAGAGTTTATTTCTTTGGTTTGTTCAGTTTTATACTTGTTAGGGTGGCGTGGCAACTTCCAAACTTCTTACATGCCACACAGGAAACCAAACCTTATTTTTAATTTTCTTTAGTGCTTGCTAATGATTTTACTTGGCATAGGTATTTCAAAAACTACTAACTGTTCTAACTGCAGAGATGTTTGTTGCTTTTGTTTTAAAATGTGCAAGAAATTTCTCTTCAAAACAGCATGTTCACTCCAATGTAATACCATAAAAAATGTTAAATTTACAAAAGTCCTCTATAAAAATCAGTGCTCTTAAGTACTCTGAAAAATCAGAAGCTGATATTACAATCTCACTGTCTAAGAAAATAGTATCACAAAAACATCACCATGTGAGATCACCAGGTCATTATGCTCAAAAAACGATACATCAGAGCAGTTTTAATAGTGTCCTTGCATAAAGAAACATAGTCATATTGTGCCAGAAATATTTTTTATTTGACTAAAAATACCTGTGGTCATGTATATATGTACATGTATGTATATATTTGCATATGTGTATGCATACATATGCCCGCATACCCACATGGTACATTTTGCATCTATGGATTTTACTGTATATCAATAATAACTCAATAAATCTGTTTTTAAATCATTACAGGAAATTACTAAAGAACTAAGTGAAATATAAAATAATGACATACAATTTTTGTTTTAAAATACTACATATGTAAACTTCAGAAGACCAATGTCAGGTAGACATATTCAGAAAAGAATTTTAAAGAGAGAGGAGCCTTGAACAAGACCTTAAAGCAAATGAAAGATAGGATTTTATCTTTGTGTTGATGAGGAGTACACAAGTTACAAAAGTTAATGGAAATTCTTAGTTACATTTATGTATTACCTAAAAATGAGAAGTAAACCTGTGTGTTTCCTACTTGTCCATTATTAGCAGTTGATGGCAGAAAATAATAGCAGTAATCTTGTAATTTCTGAAGGACCTTGATCAACTCACTCTAAATAATACAGTGATTAAAATCAAAGTGTCTGAAGTCCGGCAACTTGGCTTTAAATCATTTTACCCAATTCCTTAGTTCTGTTATTTTGAAGAACATATTTAAAAGCTCAAAGCCTCAGTTTCTTATTTATAAAGTGGGAAAGACAGAAACGTGTACTTTTGAAATTGGTGGTGAAGATACAGTGACATAAAATATAGAAACTCCTTAGCACTGTTTTTGCTGCGGAATAAGTCCTCACATGTTTAATGTAAATTAGACACTATTATAATGAGAAAAAATGTTTGCTATTGTAGTTTGTGTAGTAATAAGATGAAGCTGTATTTTAAAACATATTACTTCATAGTACTTTATCATGCTAGCAAATTATAAATTTAGTATTGGGATAGAAAAGGTAAATAATTTTCTCATTAAGCAAAGTTCACATCAATGAAGAAAGAATTATTTTAAGTAGAAATTCTGATAACGTTTCTGTGACATCTCCAAAGTGCATATCTGCTCAGTGATGTGAAAGAGTATTACTTGATTAATGATATCTAGGCCATGTTCATCAACATCCCCCCTGTTCATTAGCCCAGTGTTACAATAGTAAAAATAATTTCAAATTGTTATGAAAATTAAGAGTGATGTGGCTTGATGCTGTGTCCCCACTCAAATCTCATGTTGAATTATGATCTTCAGTTTTGGAGGACAGGCCTGGTGAGATGTGACTGGATCATGGAGGCAGATTTCCCCTTTGCTGTTCTCGTGATAGAGTGAGTTCTCATGAGACTTGGTTGTTTAAAAGTGTGTAACCTTCCTTCACTCTCTCTTCTGCCGCCATGTAAAAACCTGCTTGTTTCCCACTTACCCTTCTGCCATGATTGTAAGTTTCCTGAGGCCTTTACAGACATGCCTCCTGTATAGCCTGTGGAACTGTGAGTCAATTAAACTGCATTTCTTCATAAATTACCGAGTCTCAGATAGTGCTCTATAGCAGTGTAAGACTCAACTAAAACAGAGCAATTGAGAAAATCTGAATATTACATGTACTAGGTTTTACTGAAAGGGCATGTAGAAAATAATTTGACATTAACATTTACATGTGAAAAACCAAAAGAGCCACACTATTAGCACAAAATTTAGAGACAAGGCTATTAGGTTTAAACAACATTTTCCTTAAGAAGTAATAGAGTCACAAAAGAGGTTAAATCAAAGCAGAGGCTGTTTATTTTTAGAAAGGAAAACAAAGAGTACAAACAAAGCCCATGAAAGACTGATGCTTCCCATAGAGTAATGCTATTTAGATGTACAGAGTATTAACATCTTTGACATTCAGCAAGAAAGATAATCATTGCTTTAACTGAATAAATCTTCAGTGAAATGTAGGGCAATTTAGAGCTATTCCTTGTCACAAATTATTTAGGGGCATAGTTTGTCCAAATGGAGCTTGTGTTTCTTCCAACTATTTTCATGTTGCTTCTCAAAAACAGATTGTTGAATGGATTTACTCATTAACAGAAGTCTCAATAGGCCAACTTCAGAAAATAACAAACACATAGAGAAAAATATGGAAGAGTAAATTGAGTTTGAATTTTTAATGCTATGCATATCAAACTTAGGAGTAGTTAACCATATGCCAAAAAATCTGTGGTTTCTTGATAACATTAATAAAGTCACATTCAAATAACATTATGTTATTGAAATTATCACTTAAGCTTTTTTTCTTTGCATCATTTTATTTCAGGGCCCACTGGGGACAACCTGAGTGCCCTCATTGCCAGCCACATGGCACATTTTATAGTAATGGTGAACAGGTTATATAGCCAGTAGAAGACAATGTACTGCACAGCAGCACCCCTCTCCCTGCTTTATTAATAAATTGGACACTAGGCTATTTCTGATGTACTAGTTGGATCTCAGAAAAACCGAGGTTACTACACAGACAAACTTCAGATCTCAAAACTCATAAAAATCCAGAGCTTCTCTTTATAGGTGTATTCATCCAAGTATTTTCTCATAATCTATTTATGAAGCTCAACAGAAACTTTGATCAAAATATAATGGTTGGGTTAGCTTTTTGACAGTACAAAAGTAAGGAAATATGTAAATATATATATGTGTTTGTGTGTGTGTGTGTAAAAATGCTCTGTCATATACATCTCTAAAAATTTTCACAAGCTTCACTACTATACCTACACCACAGATTTTATGATGCAAGTACTAGTCTTTCTGCCTAAGGCAAAGATACCACCACTAGAAATCCTACTAAATCACTCCATAAATATGTCAGCCCTAAGGAGGCCTAGGACCTTTGCCATTAAATTCAGGTTATTTGGAAGTCACCACAGGCTCCACATTATTTCTTGAGGATGCACATCTTTTAAATAGTATGGGCAATGAATACCTTATGTGAGTAACTGAGTGCCATTTGTGTCCATTGACATTAGACATTTAGGGGCAGGTACAGGAAAAGAAGAGCTCATCTTTGATGTGAGATCAACAATACATCTATACATCTGTACTAGACCACGATTCTATAGTTTTCCAATAACTCCTCATCTTGTTTTCTTTCTTAGCTTGCTATTTTCTTCCTGTGAGTTACTTCTACTTCAGTAGACAAAATTTACATACTCAAGCTGTGTACTTGTTCTTGCTCTGCTGTCAGGTATTAAGTGGCTTAGGTCACCGGATATCTAAATTCACCACACTCAACTTATAACTATCTTATTTACTTACTAGCAATCCTGACACATCAGTTCCATCCAATTTACTTACCATCAAGCTCTATCTTCTACAAATGTGGCTCAGTATATTAGTCTGTTCTTAAGCTGCTAGAAAAAAACCGCAAGTCTGGGTTATTTATAAAGAATAGGGGTTTAACTGACTCACAGTTTTTCATTGCTGGGGAGGCCTCAGGAAACTTACAGTTATGGCAGAAGGCAAAAGAGAAGCAGACAAAGGAGGAGAAGGATGCAGGATGGAATAAGTGCCAGCAGGGGAAATGCCAGATGCTCATAAAACCATCAGATCTTGTGAGAACTCACTCACAATCACAAGAACAGCATGGGGAAACTGCCACCATGATTCAATTACCTCCCACTGGGTCCCACCCATAACACATAAGGATTATGGGAATTATAATTCAAGATGAGATAAAGGTAGAGACACAGCCAAACCATATCACTCAATTTTTCCATATTGTATTGGAAAGGTAGCAGATTATAATTCTCGGAGAAAATGTATGTGTAAAAGACTGCTCTCCTTCTAGCCCACTAAGGGATATGTGGAGTCTAAAAAGACTATGCTTCTAATCACAAATATATTTATTTTTAAGAAATGCTGGAGCATACCCTAGAGAAATTGAGTATTTTATGTTTATTCTTTCTCTGTGTAAGAATGCCTTGGAGGAACCAACATTGAGCTTACTCTATGTTTTAATTTTAAACAAAGTCAGAGTTTCATTAAGGGTGTCACTAACACTGTTTAAAAAGAGATACAAAACAGGTAGCACAGGCTGTCAGTTTTCCACCTCTCTATCCTTGACTATACCTGAGGTAATCCACAAAGTTATCTTACACATGCTGACAACACCCTGCATCTCCATTCTAGGGATTTCTCTGGCCATGGGAGTCTGCTGGGCACAAGGCAAGCTCCAATGCAATCAAGCCTCTAGGGACTGTAGATGAATTCTTCAACTCTCTGCTACTCACTGGAAAAATTTTGTGAAATGTTTTGTACAATGTTTCAGTGGATTTTGATGCTATTAAGCCCAGTTACCCGGGTGAGAACTTGCTTCATTCATATTCTCTATTGGCTTTACTTCTTTTCCTTTCTCTCTTCTTGCTTCCAGTGCTCAACTCACAAATAAACATATTGTATCCAAATTCCTGTCATGATATCTATTTATATCAGAACCAAAATTAAAGCAATACAAATAGGTTTGTTTCCAGGTTTCATCATATGTCCAATTCACATAGTGCGTTTGTTGCCTATGTACTTTATTATTTTGATCTCTGCCTCAGAACATGGTTAGAAAAGTAGTCCTAGTATTTTTATTGTTAAGTTACCATGGATATTATATCCATTATTTATACACATTTTGTTCAAAGACATTTGGTGTTTCTTCTTAGCAGCTTAAAAATTAAATTAGGGCGTATCAGATTTTTTAAATCCTTGAATTTTAATTAGACACAAAGGATATGGCTGTCAAGTAATCCCTGCACAAATCAGGCATCTTAATCTGTGGTTAGGGGTTGAATTGTGTTATCCCAGAAAATATATCAAAATCATAAACTCTAGTTCTTCAGAATGTGAACTTATTTGGAAATAGGGTCATTGCTCATGTAATTAGTTAATATGAGGTCGCATGGAAGTATGGTGGACTGGTGTTTTTATGACAAAGTGGCTATATGAAGATAGACACACACTCCAGGAGAAGCCATATGACGATGAAAAAAGAGACTGAGGTAATGCAGCAGCAAGCCAAGAACACCGAAAATCGCTCACAAACCACTAGAAACTATGAAAGGGAACAGAAAGAGTATCATATGGTACTACCTATACCTTGACTTCAGTCTTCTAGCCTCTAGAACTGTGAGACAATAGATTTCTTTTGTTTTAAGCCACGCAATCTATAGTACTTTGTTATGGCAGACCCATAACTAATCCACTTGGCATCAAGCTTTATTAAAAATACATGGATAGAACTATTCAGAAAGAACAGGCAAACAGGGATAAATCCAGATCAGGCATTACAGCACCACAGATTCTTCCTTTTTACATGAAACACATTTTGACCACATTAATATAGATGTATCTAAAAATTTTCAGTAGTTACGTTAATAATAGAGAAGGCAGCCATCTCCATTTTATATTTAAATATTTAAGTAGCTAATAATGTATTTTCCAGGGAGCCATGCCATACAAATTTATAAATCCCAGGTGTGTTTACTACAATCATCTAGACAAATTAAGGTAAATCCTGCTAAAAGATTTCATAGATAAGAATTCTATTTTACATTTAATATTTTATATTTAAATATTTAAGTAGCTAATAATATATTTTCCAGGGAGCCATGCCATACAAATTTATAAAACAGGTGTGTTTACTACAATCATCTAGACAAATTAAGGTAAATCCTGCTAAAAGGTTTCATAGATAAGAATTCTCCTACTGGCAATCCTATTAAATAGCTGGCTTGGAATTCTGTCATTAGCATGTTTTCAAGATTTGATGGGCCCTTTTTCCCAGGAAAGGGAGGAACTAGATTGAAGTCCTATGCTTAACTATTTTCTTCTTACCTAATACAAATATATTTATGATATCTCAAATGTACTGCCTAACTCTATATAGATTTTAGAGAAAAATCTTAATTGATTGAAGATAACTATTAGTTAGGTAATATCTGCTGTATTCACACCTTTTGTTATTTTATTATTTTAGATGCTTTGCTTTTAGTCATAGAAACACATATATTATAGTTTTACTGCTTCCTGGTTATGTTAACATGAGCAGGTCACTTACTCTTTCTAAAATCAAATCACTCTTTTATAAAACTTAAATGAGAATACCTCGCTCAAAATTAAATTTTAATTATTGAGTATTCTGAATCTTATTGTATATGCTTCATAAGTTAGTTTCTCTTTTCTCATCTTGGCCTCATCTTTTGATAATTTCTAGTGTGTCCATCCTACTTTTTTATTTTTCTTACCTTTAAACTGTTGTCTCTAGGTATGACTGTCAGTTTGTACACAGTATTCTCAGAGTAGATGCTTCAAATTTTGGTAAAATCCTGTTGTTTTATTTTCACGAATTCAGTTTCATAGTGTTTTAGATTTAAACAAGTGATTTTCAATGTATTGTTTTTATGTTAGGTTAAGAAAAGTGAGAAATGGGTGGGCAAATCTAGATTTAAAATGATGTTTAATTCATTTTAACTGTATATTACAAAGATGGAAAACAAATATATCTTTTTTAATGTTAAGGACTAATTCCTATATGGTAGACATTTAATCCTGGGAAGAAAAAAGAAGGGCTTTCATTGTTAAGGTAAAAGCTACAATATATAGATACATTGAAAAGTATCGGTACATTTAAAGTCTGCAGTTCACAGTTCTGTCAGAAGAGGGATATCAGTTCTTAACAAATGTTAACTCTTGGGAAAGAGCCTAAAATGGGAAAAATACATCTACGTCCTAAGATTAATATAACTTTTAAACTTTAAATTACTGTCTACAGATCATAGTATATGTATAAATATAATTTGTTTATATAATAACTTTGTAATTCACAGAATTTTCACAAACTTATCATAACTGGACAGACCCCCAGAAGCCTTCCTTGGACCTTTAGACCCCAGAAGCGTCTCTTTTATCATTAGCCATCTCCAAACCTAAAAGTCCCCTTGAAGATATTGAGATAATCACTCTCTTGTCTTCTTTGTACCTTAAAAATAAAGAATTGTTTATCATTACTCTTAGGACTTGACTTCTTTTTTTTTTTTTTTTAATACTTTAAGTTCTAGAGTACATGTGCAAATCTTGCAGTATTGTTGCATACGTATACACCTGCCGTGGTGGTTTCTTGCCTCCATCCCGTCACCTACATCAGGCATTTCTTCCAGTGTTACCCCTCCCCAAGTTCCCCATCCTCCACTATTCCTCCACTAGTGCCCCACCCCACAACAGACCCCAGTGTGTGATGTTCCCCTCCTTGTATCCATGTGATCTCATTGTTCAACACCCACCTATGAGTGAGAACATGCAGTGTTTGGTTTTCTGTTCCTGTGTCAGTTTGCTGAGAATGATGGAAACCATAAGTCTCAGTACTTGGCTTCTTTAAATCAAGGTTATATCTGTGAGGACCCATCCATATTTTTGCAAATAATCAGTGGTTCGAAATGCTTTTTAACAATCTTTTTATACCTGATTTATTCTTATTATTTAAGTTTCTCATTTAAAAAATGCCGTTCCCTCAAAGGAAAATTTTTATGTTCTTCCTTCTTTTATCTAACTACTTTGCTGTGTTATACTTATCCGGTATATTTACTTTTTATAATTAATTTATTGGGGATAAAATTGACATAAAATACACTTTATAAGTTTTAAAGTATAAGTTTTAACATAAGTATATACCAAAATGACTCCATCCTCTTTGAGAGGCGCTAGGGACAGAAAGAGAACATGAGGAGAATTTCCAGGATATGGGTATTATACTATTTCTTCATCTGGGGTCTGATACACAGTTCAGTTGAATAATTTTGTTGAGCTGTATACTGATGATTTGTGCAAATTATCTAAGTGTGTTATACGCAATAATTAAAAAATCCTCAATTCTGATGTGTATCAAATCCTCTTTGATTTCCTGTACTTGAAATTTAATGTCTCTATTGTGCAGTTCCTTTACTCTACAAAAAATCATTTTCTCAAATATGTAAATAAAGATACAAATCTCTCAGGCATTATAACAATCTATTGGCACTCTATATTCAACTAACTATAAGCCAAGATTTTAATATTTTCATAACCATACATGAGAGTATCATCTGAAAGATTTTAGCCTGACATAATCTGAAGATGTAATGTAAATAAAATTCACATCAACTTACTTAATCTTAAGGAGTTTTTTCTTTAAAGGACATACTAATCAGATCTCTGAAAAAGAACTAAAATTCTGGTTAAATTTTTCTAGTTAAATTCCTTATGTCTTGTGAAAAATTAGCTTATGTTTCAGAATCCACTGAGTTCATAAACACTCCCTGAATGTTTTCACACTATTTGCTTGTGTTGTGTGAGAAAAACAGTTTCTTTTTATCCTTAATTGTCTTATAATGTATATTTACCATATGGCAAGCTGCTAAGCATAACAAAACAGTGATGCAAATGCTCTTTTATTTTATAGAAATTTCTTTGTAAGTAAAATAATAATCTAAAAATTTTTAAAGCCTTAGGGGTGTTTACAGTCATCTCTTCAGTAAGACAACCAAAATAACTCATTGATTAAATAAAGACAAATTTATTGCTTTGTGCAATAAAGTAGTGAACTAAGTTAACAGAGTCTTAGTGGTTTCTTGAAATAGGAAAATCAAGAACAAGATATTCATAAGATCTTGAGGGTTCGATTTCAGGTGACCCATGCAATAAAAAGGCCTGTCTGAAACTGGGTCACATTTGTCACTGGATGATTCAGTGAGGTGGGGTTCTTGCAGTGAGCTTTGGCAAGCCTAATTGAGCAGTCTATGGTTGTAAGAAGTGGTGATTCTCCAGGAGAGATAGTTGAATATACTATTGTTTGGATAACTTGGTTTTCATGAAGTTCCTGAAACAAAGTTATTTCTAACTTTATCTTACTTGATAAGAATTTTCCTGCAGAGTAAAATGTTAAAACAGAATGTTGAACAGTAGAATTACGTTAAAGCAGACATTAAGCTTTCTGTTACAATAATTTTAAAGAACTTTACCATGAGAAATAACCTGATAAATTATTATAAACGCTTAAGCTTACTATTAGTGATGTTTCAGTCTTTTCTAGAAATGCCAAGTTTGCAATATTGAAGACTACATAAAAAGTTAGACAGCAATATGAAAAAATTCAGTAATGTAATAGTTAAAAGCATAAAAGCAGCACTAAGTGAATGTAATTTTTAAAAAGTACAAAATTTTAAAACCAAAATGTTTCTTGTGATGATTTTTATAATGTTCTTTTTCCAACATTTCAGAAATTTTGTGATGTTTATTTATGTTTAAATCTAGATCAATTCTTCAGAAAGTCATTTCCCAAACCTTCCTCTGACTACATATTATTCAGGTTTATCACTTTTTGAGACACAGTTTTTTTCCCACATTTATTTTTCCTAAAATAGCAATGTATCTTACAAGTGATGGCATATTAAAATTACCGTAAACCCAGTCACATATATGAAAACTTCTATGTCTGTCTCTGGCCATACCACCCTGAATGTACCCAATCTCATTTGAAAATCTATTCCAACATCAGAGTCAATGATGTTAAATTTGTTAAAATATCAGTATAAAGATATTTTCAATACTCAATTCAATAATCAACATTTTCGATAAAATTTAAGATTATCAATCAGTGCATATAAGCAAATACAAGTTGGTAGTTATATTAAAGTAGCACAAAATATACTTATTACAGTAAAATAAAAATTTAAAGGGAATGATATTTTACTTGGGGATGAATGATTAGCTTTTTTTGAGCAGAATATTTAGGCCATAATTCCAACTGCCATAATCCTGAATATTGAAATCCAAAAAGGTCAATATCCCTAAAGACTAAAATCTCTAAAATCTAAAATCTATAATGTCTAAAACCCTAAATCACAGTTCTGAAAGGTTACAATCCTGAATGCTGAAATCCTGAAGTGAAATTCTGGGGAAGAAATGAGTGCACCGTCAGTTATACACAGAATAGTTGCTTCATGTTAGGTGGATTAACATTAGGACATTACCTTCTTAATGTCTTCATTTGGAAATGAAGCCTGTCTTAAAGAGATGTGTATGGCTACAAAGTTGACAAGAGCTAGATTTGTGGACAATATTAGGTGTCAATTTGACTGGATTTAGAAATACCTAGAAACTTGCTGGAGAGGATGTGGAGAAATAGGAACACTTTTACACTGTTGGTGGGAGTGTAAATTAGTTCAACCATTTTGGAAGACAGTGTGGCGATTCCTCAAGGACCTAGAAATAGAAATTCCATTTGACCCAGCAATCCCATTACTGGGTGTATATCCAAAGGATTACAAATCGTTCTACTATAAGGACACGTGCACACGAATGCTCATTGCAGCACTGTTTACAATAGCAAAGACCTGGAACCAACCCAAATGCCCATCGACGATAGACTGGATAGGGAAAATGTAGCACATATACACCATGGAATATTATGCAGCCATCAAAAACGATGAGTTTGTGTCCTTTGTAGGGACATGGATGAACCTGGAAACCATCATTCTCAGCAAACTGACAGAAAAGCAGAAGATCAAACACCGCATGTTCTCACTCATAGGCGGGTGTTGAACAATGAGAACACATGGACACAGGGAGGGGAGCACTACACACTGGGGTCAGTTGGGGGGAAAGAGGGGAGGGACGGTGGGGGGTGGGAAGCTGGGGAGAGATAGCAAGGGGAGAAATGCCAGATGTAGGTGATGGGGAGGAAAGCAGCAAATCACACTGCCACGTGTGTTCCTATGCAACAATTTTGCATGTTCTTCACATGTAAAGAGCCTAAAATGCAATAAAATAAATAAATGAAAAAAAAAAAAAAAAAAAAAAAAAAAAAAATACCTAGAAACTTGATAAAGCATTATTTTGTGTGTGTCTCTGAGGATGTTTCGAGGGGAGATTAGTGTGGAGGAATATGAGTGGACTATGTATGGAAGACCTACCCTTCCATACATATTGGGGGATATGTATGGATACCATGCATATTGGGGGATACCACCTAATATGTCAAGAGTCCAGTGAGAACAAATACGGAAAACAAATTGGTCTGTCTCTGAGAGCTGGGACAAACTTCTGCTGCCTTGAACATCAGAACTCCAAGTTCATCAGCCTTTGGAATACATAATTTATACCAATAATTTTTTTTTCAGAATTACAATTTGGGGATATTGACCTTTCGGGATTGTGATTTTCAGGGTTTTAAATCTTAGGAATTTTGATCTTTAGGGATTTCAACATTTATTATATAATTATGTCTTTTAGAATTATGGCCCGGCACCCCTAAGAAAATTTTTATGTCCTGTTCCAGATCTAGATTTCTGAAAACCACACCTAAACTGTAATTTTGCAGGCTGTTGAATTACAACACAAATGAATTCCCAATTTTACAAGCCTCTTTTAATCAAAAGCAGCATATTTATTGGGAAAGAACTGAATCCTAAAAGTTAGATTAGGCATAAGGCAGATTCTAATGAAGCTGTGACATTTAATCTCCAAACTCTTTCTTTGCCATTGGGAGCAGCCCTTTAGCCCTGCTTGGAGTTTAGTCTCCTTTTCAGTAAAAACTTTAGTGGCCTCACCTAAGGTAGTTTCCTTACAAAGGACCACTGATCTACCTCTGCCTCCTCCCTCGTTGGACCTATAACTAGTATCTTGACCTAGCAGATTCCAGGGGGTGAGATGCAAAGTTCAATTCATGAGGAGATGCTGTAAATACATATATCAAAATGACCGTAAGATTTTGCCAATTTATACACACAGAAACTTTGGAAATATGGGTGACAAAGGATAATAAGGGTGTGCAATCAGGGTGAAAGGAATATAAAGTTGGATCAGAATAAATTTATTGATGTGAGTTAACTACAAGAGATTCTGAATTTAATGTGTTAGCTTGGGAACCTGGGAATAGCCATAATGCTTTGGAGTTCAAAGTGGCCTAGGCTAAAGGAAGCTGGAAAGGTAGAATTTCCTTGATATTCTATAGAGCAAAATATTCACAAAGAGAGATTGGGAAACTAGAGTGAGTTGTTTACGATGCAAGACTTGCTCATCCATCCCTTAATTTTATCCCCCATGGGCATACAGAAAATATTCTCTTTTCCAAGTCTGTGAAAAATAAATTCATGAAGAAATCCCCAGTATCTTTGAAAAACTCTTTGAAGGTTCTTTTCTGTCTGCTAATTATTATGGCAGGATTGCCATCAAACTGAAATGCCTAAATTCAATGGGAAGGATGAGATCCTGGGGTTCAAAAGGGTAAGAAATGTCAGTCACCAAAGACAAAGTGGGCAGGGTTGTTGTTAGGGACAACAGAGCTAAAG
Organism: Sapajus apella; assembly: GCF_009761245.1. Taxonomy (NCBI): domain Eukaryota; kingdom Metazoa; phylum Chordata; class Mammalia; order Primates; family Cebidae; genus Sapajus; species Sapajus apella. Next base: position 9,846,094 of record NW_022436968.1, on the reverse strand, counting down.
AAGTAGTCAGAACGGTCTATCTCACAGTCATCTTCAGGGCTGGCTAGTTAATCATGGTGTCTGTAGAACTGAAACAGTTGGATAGCTTAATAAAGTTTTCCTTGATCTGTATAATTGAAAGAGCTCTAGGTTTTTTGGACAGAGGCTTGATTTGAATCACAGAGAGTAAAAGTACATCAATCAATTTCCAGACTTGAATCAGTTCAGTGACCCAGAGCTCTGCAAATGAAGGGGTGGTCAGGTCCTACTACACTGCAAAAATGTACACTATTAATCATCTAGCATACCCAAAGGGACCTGCAACCATTTACTATTAAGATGCCAGCTATTAAAATATGCTATTGGTGACTATATTATTTCATAAAGTTGATCTTTAAGTTGCTTCACAAATTATGTATATTGCTATTTTCACCAACCTAATCTGACATGTATAAAGATTATATCATTATAATTATTTGTATTCCTTCATTATATATACTGTACTATTGAGAACAGCAGCAGAAAAATGATCCTAATTATTAGATAACTGAGATTTACTTTTATTTATTAAAAATAATAACTCTTACTTATATTAAATATTAAGTGCAGCTTTCCAAGACATATTTACCTCCCCAAATGTTCTGTTTATGATATCTGTAAATCAGGATACAATATTGGGACACACAATGATTAGAGAAGTTTGAAGTTTTGGACAACCTGGAAAGTTGATGCAATAAATGTTCGCTATGCAATAATTATGAGGTAGAAGATTGATAATGTTATATGTACTTGGTACATAATTTGTGGTATAAAAGCAGAAACAGAAAGTGAATTGCATTTGTCTTATGGAATAATTATACAAAATACAACATAATTATACCTATGCAATCTATATGTTTGTATATAATGTATACTATTAAGTTATAACTTACATACAAAATATATATTTCTTAAAATTTTCTCCTCTCATAAATTGTGTCATTCTTTCTCTGGTGTTTGCATAAGAATGTGCTAGGAGTCAGACAGATAGAGACTTGTAAGTAAAAATCAGTGTCTCTTGTTGTTTGGTCCTTCTTCTTCTGTTTGGCTTTGTTTTTAAATTCCCACCTGCTATTCAAAAACAGGTCGCATACCTTATCTGTGAAGTCCTAGTTTTTCTTCATAATTTTCAGATTAAATCTAATGGTAAAGGATGAGCTGGGTTTTCCCAACAGGTAGAAAATCACCAACTGATTTTGTGGCACTATTTACAATAGCAAAGACCTGGAACCAACCCAAATGCCCATCAATGATAGACTAGACAAAGAAAATGTGGCACATATACACCATGGAATACTAAACAGCCATAAAAATGGATGAGTTCATGTTCTTTGTAGGGACATGAATGAATCTGGAAACCATCATTCTCAGCAAACTGACACAAGAACAGAAAACCAAGGACCGCATGTTCTCACTCATAGGCTGGTGTTGAACAATGAGAACACGTGAGCACATGGAGGGAAGCATCACACAATGGGGTCTGTTGAGGGTGTTGTAAGGGAGGCACAGCCAGTGATGGGGAGGTTGGGGAGGGATAACATGGGGAGAAATGCCACATGTAGGTGACGAGGGGATGAAAGCAGCAAACCACATTGCCACGTGTGTACCTACGCAACAATCCTGCATGATTCGCACATGTACCCCAGAACCTAAAGTACAATAAAAAAAAAAAAGAAAAGCACCAATAGTGAATTTATCTAAGAAATAGCAAAATATTTTATTATTGCAATAATTGTTTTTGTCAATTTTCAATAAATAGTATCTGGCCATTTTCCCATCATTTTCACTGCTCTGACAGAAATGGACTAGAATAAAAAATAGAGAAAATTACATATAGAAGTATTAAGTAAATATTAATATATACACTTCATTACATTTTGATAAACCATTTTAAAACAGCATTGGATCATTGAGATATTGGCTTTTCAAAAATAAGAAGATAAAATATTGGAGTAGAGGATTGCAATGGTGCATACATAATCCAACTCACATACTTGAAATGACAATGTGCTGATTAGATATTTATTGTAGAAAACAATTGACAATGAGCCAAGCAGAACTGCTGGGAACAGACTGACCTGCTGAAATTTCACTCTCCCATTATTTGAAGCTTTAGTATTTTAGTCTTTTTAGATGTATATCATGTCTCTCAATGTCTGTATTTGGGAAAGAAGTCAGTTTTCTAACTCTTAATTGAATAAATACTATATTAAAATAGTTAAGTAGTTACCTAGATTCTTCCAAAGAAACATTGCATTCTTCCTTATAATCTACCAAGGAAACCAAATTGTGTTAGATGTTCACATTCAGTTGCAAAGTATTTATTTTTATAGACAGAAAGGGAATTATGTTTTTCTCAAGATTGACCTCTGGAATATTTTGCCTGTAGCTGGTAATCTTGGTTGGTTTTCAAAGTATTGTACTAATTGTACTAACACAACAGATACATTTTCACTCTTGGAGCGTGGTTAAAATACCATTAATATTAACCATGAGCAACAACTAATAATGTGTCAAAAAGTAACAACCTTGCGGTAGGCATTGGAGATATTGGTATGACCATAATGTGAGCACAAACTAAAGATGTGTCTATGTAATATAAAAAGTGATAGAAATATGCAGTCCTTCTAGAATACCTTGAAATATCTAGGAAACTCATCTCTGTATATTGCCCATGGTACCTGATTAAATGAAGGCATCAGAGTGTATCACTTTTTTTCATGCTGCTGATAAAGTTATACCTGAGACTGGTAATTTACAAAAGAAAGAGGTTTATTGTACTTACAGTTCCACATGGCTAAGGAGGCTTCACAATGCTGGCAGGTGGTAAGGAGCAGCAAGTTACATCTTACATGGAAGGCAGCTGGCAAAGAGATAGCTTGTGCAGGAAAAATCCCCCTTATAATAAGAATCATATCTCGTGAGCCCCAGTATCATGAGAACAGCACATGAATAAACTGGCCCCATGATTCATTTACCTCCCACAGTGTCCCTCCCATAACATGTGAAAATTCAAGATGAAATTTGGGTGGGAATCCTGCCAAACCGTATCAAAGGGCTGAACATTCTCTTCTACAGAAACAGCAGCTTCATCGATAAATGATAAGGATGAACCTAAAAAAGTACTCATAATTTGGAGTAACAATGTCTAACAAGGTCCATCATTGTCAATTTCTTTGTGGTGAATTAATAACATAATAAAGCAGTGAATTATTAATAGCCCCTTGTGGGTAACAGCATAAAGTCTTTTCAGAGATTGAAAATTGTTTCTGAGGAACAGGACACTTGCCTAGGAAAGAAGCTAGGAACTTATGCAGCTTGTAACTCTCCTAAATGTTGCAATAAAAAATAAGATTAGTTTATTGAAAAGTCACTCAGATACAGCTCATTTTTCCTCTGTAGTTACTGCACATTCAATTGGCACTGTACCCCTCAGGTTATAGTGGCTGAACTGGTAATGTTAATAACATTACCCATCTCCCATTTATTATCTGACAACTCCAATAGAGATATAATTGACAATTAGGGTCACCTGAAACCACAATAGTCCAAACTTAATTTATTTTGTAAAGTAAGGGTTTTTTGATTTTAAATAATTTTGTGTGTATGATATTAAAAGTCTTTCTAAAATGCCCTGTAGCTTTGCCTAATCCAGCCTCTTCTTTCAGTAGACAGTTCCGAATGGATATGATGTACTCACCTCTTCCAGCTCTTTGTGTGCTCTGAGTTATAAATTTCCTGTGAACATATGCCTGAAAATCAATATAGATGCTGATGCACACACTCCATCCTTTTATATAACATGCACTAGCATGCAGGCAGTTGTACTCATCCTAAAATATTTTCATGCATGCTACTTTACAATCTAGGACTGCAGAAATGAGTACTACTCCTTTTTGCATTTGCATCACTAAAAAGCCACTGTGATGGTTGTCCCGGTTGAAAGACACTTGTAGTGTAAATTCTGGTAGTCAGTTCAAATCCTGAAAATTGGTAAATGACATAAAGCTTTGAAAGTATTGTTTTTTTGGACCTCAAATATAAATCCGTGTTTTCAAACCTGACTATTTTAGGGAGCTTGTGTCCATTTGTGTGTGTGCATTTGTATGAGTGTGTTTGTGACTATTTCATGAGTGCGTATAATTTCCACCCCTCATTTTTTAGGCATGTACACACCAAAATACGTCCATTGTTTGAATAACATTCACAATATGAGGTGAGATTGGAACATCCCCTATAAATATCCTTTTTGTTGTCTTACACCAGGAGTGCATTTAGGAAGATAATGCGGATTTTTGTCACTCAGAGAAAGATGTGTGTAGTTTGATTGAAAAATATTGATCTCAAATTTGATTATAGGATTCTTGTATAATGCAATTTCTCTTGATTCAAAATGCTAATTCTAAAAACGTCTATCTTCCTCTTAATAGTTATCACAATATACTATTAAAGTAAATAATAAAAAGTCTAATTAACTTTTTATTATAGTCTACCAAATATGCTTTCCAACTTTGAAACCTCTTATTAAATAAAACAAGTTATACCTTTAACCCTAAATACCACAATGATTAATTGCAGAAAGAAAACTGAGCCAGAGAGAACTAGAATAGCTGGAACAGAACAAATATTTTAAAATGTAATTTGACCAAGGCTACTTTAACTTTCACCTCAAGCTCACTTTAGACACAGTAGACTGCCTCTAGGCTCCTGAATTAGAACATTTACTTAGAGCATTTACTTTAGAAACCTTGTAATTGCACTTTCTTTCTTTGCCTCTTTGAGATGTAAATGTTTTAAAAAGACTTCGTAACAGTTTTACAACCCAGGAAGATATTTCTCTAAGTCCTGGGTGTCATCCCTTGGGAATGTAATCATCAAGGAAGACAGTACCCCTATCTCCTAGTTTCCTTGGGAAGGTATAAGGCTAGCTCCTGCTTGAGCCTTCTGCAAGCTGTAACATAACCTCCTTTCATGAAGATATGAGAAAGTTTACTTTTTCGTTGGGAAAAACCAATTAGCAAATACAGATGACCTTCAATCACCAGATGCTAGCTCTTAAAAACTCTCCAATCCTTTTGTTTTAGCTGAATTGGGTTCCAATTCAGTTCTGACCTCTGCCCTATTGCAACTACCTTGAACAAAGTCTTCCTTATGTGTTTACTTTTGACTGCTACAATGTGTGCTTTGATGAATTCAAGAACATTTTCCTGAAATCTCATAAATTATTTATGGAAAATATAACAGTAAGTACTCCAGGGAAAGTTGACCGAGGTGGTCAATAAAATGACATATATTAATATAATTCTGAATTATAAAGACGAAGAAATAATACTTTGAGCAGAAAACCTAAGATTGAGTTACTTCATTAGAAAAACAAAAACATGTTTTTATTTGACTTTATTGCACTGTTGTAGGTTTCAATATTGGCCCAATTTGTTACCCTTTCTAGTATCCATACACTTTGTCATGTGGTTTTGTAGTGTTAATTGAAAAAAATGATGAGACAAGTCTCAATCATTTTAGAAAATGTATTTGCCAAAGTTAAGGATTCAACCAGGAGACAGGTCTATGGCTTTATTCAAATATGGTTTTGAAAGCTCCAAATTTAAAAGGGAAAGAAAAAGGAAATTGAGAAGCACACAGTTTGTGCATAAACAAAGGGTGCAGAGGAAAAATGTGGGGAATCTTCATTTTACATTAGATAACACAGACAAGATGGGGTAGGGGAACAATTAGATATGCATTTGTGTCTGGAGGGACAGGGTGACTGTACCTGTAAAGATAAGCTATCAGTTTACCTTGCAGTGGTGACGTTTCAATGGCTTGGTAGAAATTTTCCTGTGGACCAAATATGGAGGAGACAGTAGCCTTTCATCTAGTAGCCATCTTATTTAGGAAACAAAAGGGGGAAGCAGGTTTGCATGATCCAGTTCCCAGCTTGACTTTTCCCTTTAGCTAAATAAGTTTGGGGTCCCCAAATTTAATTTCCTTTCAATTTCCCCCTTTTCTTTCTTTAAGATCTTTTTGATAAAAGCATTTAAAAAAGAAATATGGGTTCCTGGCCTCAGGTTGCTTTTTCTTCTTTATCTTTTTTTTTTTTTTCCTGCTGGTCTCCCATTGCTAGGATGATTTACTCCTAGAAGCTCAGGTTCTACATCTCTAGGAATACATATTCCTAAGAGATCATGTTCCATGTTGCTAGGACAGCTCATTCCCTGGAAGTCATTTCTCATAAAGATAAAATATAGGGGAAGGAAAGAAGAGAAAAGGGAAAGGAAAAAAGAGAAAACAGGAAAAATATATAGGGACATAGGCCATATTTATAACAAAAGAAAAGCAAAAGTGGAAGCTGGGTCAGACTATATTATTGCCTCCTCAGTTAGAGCAATTCTCTGGCCAATCATTAGCCTGGTCCTTTCAGTTGCACATTTACTTATTTGGAAACATATGCCATAACACCATTGTAAGCAAAAACATGAAAAAAGACAAATTATTATTATTATTATTATTATTATGAGATATAGTTTCTGCCACCACGTTCCCCAGGATCGAAACCAAGCACTCAACCACTAATCAGTTAGTGAGGGTTTTGGATCTGAAAGCTTGATTATCTGGGTTTTCATGTCAGTCATAAGTCATGTTATGTTTTTGGATGCATCGGGAATACACACACAACATTCAGTTTTATAAAGGTACAGGTCCTTCGTTGTGCTGCTGTGAAACCATCTAAAGCCATATGGTTTTCCAGCACAGCTTTTCTCACAGGCATGACCTCATTGTTTAGCAAAGGGACATTTATGTGGCTATCATTCGGGGCCTTTTGAGTGTGAATTTGTTAAAGCTTCTATATGCCATATAACATCTTCAATAGCAATCTGTGTTACAAAGATTGAAGCTAAATGATCATACCATTAGAATACTGAATGTGTCCAAAGAGATTGTAAATGAAAAAAATTTGCTTGTTTTGGCAGGGTCTAAATTACTTCTTCTTGTGCCCAAGCATAACCTAGGGAATATTGTCCTAAACACCCCGGAGGTAACCACAGCTATAAGTTAATGCCACACAGCCAATATGTCCCATTTGGAGCTTGCCAATAAATACCTGGCTGGTGCACCCAATTGTTGCCATGCCAGTCAGTGCCTTGTTATATGATAATGTAGTCAGATCATTCTGGAGCTATCCGCCCCATATCTCTCATACTGTTTGGCCATAGGTCCTTCGTGTGATTTCTTTGCTCTCAGAACAAAGGAGTATTTTGGCTGAGTTGGCCAAACGAAGGGGAGAGCCAGATAAATTTATCCCAAATTTACATTATTCCATTTTGAAAATGGGCCATTATTTGGGGTATGGTTACCACCTTCTGTTTTAGTTGGGGTGATGCTAAGGTGAGAGCTAATGAGCTGCTCCTATGCATTAAAATAACTGTCCTCATGTCCCTTGTTCTTAAGAGTGTTTTTAATGGGCCAACTACATATATCATCTTTTATTATGACAGCACTAATAAATACCAGACTGCTTCTGTGATGTAATAAATTTTTGGTATTCTATCCAGTCCTGAACTTGGAAGGGGGATGCCAATCATGGCAGGCCAGAGCCACTGGAAAGAGGTTTGAGTCCTCGTATCCAGCAGGTGTTCTTTAGTGATCTGTCTACATAATCCTGAACCCATTGTAGAAACAAGTTTGTTTCATGGGCATCAGTGGATGTCAGTGAGAGGAAGATGTAGGGATACTTGATTAACAATAGCAAGGTTGTGAGAGTCGTCTTAGTTACTAAAGGATGTTAAATCAGACAAGGCAAGTGCCCTGTTCTTTATGAGACAGCAGTTGACAGTATATCTAGGACAATAATTGTAAGGGATATTGTACAATAAACACAGGCATTTCTTTGCCTACAGGCCTGGTCCTGTGCCTTGGGTTTAAGCAGTCTTCAATACCTGTCATCTGCTTCTAATCCTGGGTTGAAGGTTGAGTGGATGGGAGGCAAAGGTCTTTGGTGGAAGTTACAGTCCACTCAGGAGATGTTACCTTTTTATGATCAGAGATGTCAATTCACGAGTCTATACCATTTAATCTTGTGGCACATGGTACTGGCTTCCATACCTTATAGACTGAAACTATGGGATGATTTGCCAAAATCCAGGACCTCTTTCGACCGGCGTTTTCCATTTGGGGGGTCTGAGGTTTATTTGCTGTTTAAAAAATGTCCTTTCTTTTATTGGAGTTTTTCCACTCACTTCCAACAAAGAAAGCAAGCTCGTCTGCATCTGGATTGGTGGAAAGTGATCTCCAGCTTGGGCCTCATCACTAGGAAAGAAACTGGTTTGGGATTCAAACTTACACATTTTTTCAATAACTAAGTTAGCACTAACAACCAGCTGTTGTTAATTTCCTGTTTACATGTAGAGTGCTCTGAAATTGTATATTTTTGTGTGGTGATTGTTACTTTTGCTTAACTGTTTTTATTGCTTGTGTCGAATTTTTTTTTGGGGGGGTATGTGCATATGTGTATGTTTCGGTACTTTCCCTTATTAGATTTGACCAACTCTGAACTCTCTAGCTCATGAGTGTAAAATCTTTCACTCTGAAGAAATAGAGCAACCTGAGCCCCTCAGCCTTTTGAGACATTCTCAAGCAACTGAGAACCATCTGAGGGTGTCAGGGAGAAACACTCCCGAAGACATACAGCAGCTCTCAATAGGTTTCCCCTTTCAGAAGAACATATTTAGGGTCTAATTTCAGCTGGCAGGTGCATATTAGGAATGAATCTCTCCTGCATTTTGAGCCCCTGACACATTTGTGCCAAGTAGCCAAGACATGGGTGGACCAAATTGGTTCAGGGGCTAATGGCCCTGAACAGCTAGGTCTACAAGCAGAACGTTTTGGGTCTGACACAAATCCCAACTTGATCCAATCTGAAGAGGAGTTCTAAATTATGGGGAATAAGGCCTCTAAGACCCCAGCAGCTATAGAACTTAAAGTTTGCCCTTTAGAAACTCTGGCCAGGTATATGAAAAATACTTATGGTGAATCATCATGTAAATATTTAACCAAGTGGACTACTATAACTAAAGCAGATTCCAAGTGATAATGGCCTAAATAGGGATCTTTTGAGATGCCCAAATTAGTGTACTTGCAAATCAAGAGAATAACGGAGACATATAGAGTAGAGCCAGCCCTAATCTAAATTAGCTGACCTAAGCCAATACTTGGGTATGAAAGGTATCTTAACTAAAATAATCAGAGCTTCCCAGCTTAGCTCAGACTAGACCAGTGAACTCTCAGCTGTTTGGCAGAAGTATGGAAAAGGACTGTTTAATGTTGTCTGCCACTTAGATTTTGAGGTGGTTTGTTACAAAATGAAACCAAAAGGATCCAACGATACTTAATGACAAAAATTAGTAAACTGGCACAAGATTATGAAGAAAACAAAGAATTTTATATATAGAAATTTTGTCTTTTAAATGCAATAGCTACAGACAAATCAATTGAAATGCAATAACATAGGGACTATTGTTTACCTGAGCCCTTCTAGGGAAACAGCAATCAGGATACCTCCAAACAGTCAAGTGAAACTGAAAGTTTTAATAGACGCAACGCTAGTGAGGATTTGAGATATTTTACTAAAGATTCTGGGTTCTAAAACCAACTGAGATAGGGAGGGAAGAATGGAATACATACATGACACATACAATGTAAAACTAATATACCTAAAATAAAGACGGAAAAAACAGGAAAATACAGTAGAAAAAGTAAAAATGCTTAATGCATGCCTCATCCACAATGAGTCAAAGCCCACAAAACAAGTAGTACAGACCTAAGGCTATTTATGAATACAAAAGTAAACGCTAAGAAAGATAACACTAGTGACACATCTTAGGGGGTGAATCTCATTTTATTGTTCTTAAAGCAAGGATGAATAGCTAATGTAATAAAAGTAGAGAGGAAGGTGTATTATATGAATTCTTAAGTCTAAATGTATATAGGATATCTTCCTTGCTCTTTATCAAACTGTCTTCACCTATATTTTATTCGAGTCGTTGTGACAACTAGTGTTCTAGTGGTGACCAGGTAGGGACTTTCTTCAACTTTACAACTATTGCTTAGTTTCTGTTTCACAACTTTCTGTGGGACCTGTGGGTGAAATGCCGGAGCAAAGCCACGGGGCCCTTTATTCATAGAAAACCTGGAACTGTCAAGGGGTCAAGATATCCTGAAACAAGCAATAGAGGCTGAGTGCTGATGGATGAATCTTCAGAACACCCTGGTGGAATTGGACCCCAGTTGCCCACAGCTGTCTGTTCCTTCATTCCTTGTTCTCAGTCCTTCATTATTATTCCCTGGCACCACTTCACAAAACAAACTACCAGCATAGGTAGGCTTTGTCTTAGAATTTGTTTTCCAGGGAAAACTTAGGCCTACAAAATTAAAAAATAGAACAAATATATAAAACTTCGAGGATTTCAGATAAACTACAGCCAAAAATATTAAAATATCTGTGATTTTTACAGAAAAAAGTCACAATTACTGCTTCTACAGATGTCGTCTGTTGCCTATAGTCATAATGAAAGAAAATGCTAAATTTAATTTAAAAGTCAAGAAAAACTAAGTATGTAATTTTATTCACATCCAGTTTTCATAAACTTAATGAATTCTATGGACCCTTAAGTTGAAAGACCCCTGATAGAATAACCGTTTGATCTTTATAGCAAATTCATTCAAGAATTGGTATAAACTTTAATCCTATTGAAGAACTAATACTATTCATCCCAAGGCATTTTTTAAAAGGTAAGGAGGATTTTTAAACGGACTCTATTTGATCTTTTTAATGTAATTAATTATATATACAAAGTGCATCTATGTATTTTCTTAAGCATATAGTACTTTAAAATTTAGACAGAGTAAGTTTTGTAATTATTTAAGAGAGGAGGAAAGAGTATCAAATAAATTCAATACTTGCCTAAAGTAACTTGACTAACAAGTGTAGAAAGCTAGCAGAGACACAACTTGGCAGAAGAATTCCATTTCAGAGCGGGGTACAGTAGGCTACGGAATTTTCATTTCTGGTGTTTGTTATCTTCTAGATAAACCACTTAATTGTTGTATTAGTCAGTTTTAATGCCATAACAGAATATTACACACTGAGTGGCTTAAACTGCAGAACTTTATTTTCTTACAGTTCTAGAGTCTAGAAGTCCAACGTTAAGGTGCCAGCAGGATTGGTTTTTGTGAGATCCCTCTCCTTGTAGATGGCCAACTTCTTGCTATATCCTCCCATGGCCTTTCCTCTGTATGTGCACTGAAAGATCGCTTGTGTCTCTTTCTCTTCATATAAAGACACTAGTCATATCATATTAGGGCTCCACCTGTATGATCTCATTTAACCTTAATTATCATATTAAAGGCCCTATCTCCAAGTAAAATCACATTGAGCATTATAATTTTAACATATAAATTTTGGGGAACATAATTGAGTCCATATTAACATATATACTTTGTAAATCTTGTCTGCAAATTCAAGATGATTTAGCCTTTTTACAAAATGTCATGAAGATCATGGGGAGAAGTGCCAAATGTTGGTGGCTGGGGGATGGAGGCAGCAAACGACATTGCATGTGTGTGCCTATGCAACAATCCTGCAGGATCTGCCCATGTACCCCAGAACCTAAATTACAATTTAAAAAATCAAATGAAAATAAGTATTTAATAATGCCCCTCCTGCATTCAGAATCTTTCTCTCTCTCTCTCTGTCTCTCTCTCTCAGGAATTAGTACAATATCCAACATGATAAATACCAAAATGTGTTTGTCACTGAAAGATGGCTAAATGTGGTTTAGGAGTGTTAACCAAGAGGGCTTAATAATATGACCCCACACATTGGAAAGACTTATATACCCAGTTACACAAGTTCAGACAAACAAAACTCTCCCTAACTTCCCCAAGAAAGTATTAAAGGAGCCTCTAGAATTTCCCTGTTGGAAAAAGACAGATACATTTCCCCCAAATAATGAGAGAAGTTTAGTTAAGGCTAAGTTCTTTATTTATCATCAGAACAGTTGCTTTTTTATTCCCTAAAAATGATTCCATGTGTAGAGCACTCTTCTCATGGAAGGAAAATGCAGAAGTGGGGAATAAGTACACCATCTATTAAAAGACAAAAAATTTCCTGTCACTTCACATCTGTAACAGTGAATTCAGCATTACAAAAGGAAGTAAAACATACTGATACATATTAGATAGCAGAGGGAAACAGTAAATGAGACTGAAGGAAAAGGATTCGTAGGTCACATGTGTCATAAGCCGAAATCAACACAAAGCACGAGGTCATTATGTCAATCCAGTCGTAGAAGAAGAAGATAGGAAGATAGAAATTAAACTAAAGAAAGAGGTAAATTGTACAGACAGAGGATATGTGAACTCTTAGTGCGATGGTGAGTTCTTTAATAAAAACGTAAATAAAACATAACAAAGTCAAATAAAATAAAGCATAGAATAGCGATTGAAATAGTGATCTGATTGTAATCCTAGTTGGCCACTCATTTTAGAATGAAGAAGAGTTAGAAAATTATTAGAAACCAAATGTAGAATCTGGGAAATGCATATAGTTTGTTAGGAGTCCAGACATTAGACTACAAATGTCACAAATCTAGCCTCTGTGCCTTTGAAATAAACAAGTCAGATGAGATTAGCAGAAAACCTGCGTGCATTTAGTCAGAAAAGTATGAAGGAAGTCTCTTTTTAATTCTGTTTCAGGAGATAGAGTTTGAGCCAGATATTTGTGGAGCTGGGGTTTTGTGTAAGGGTTAAATTGGTATACTTTTAAAGGTAGGTTGAATAGAAGAAAACAGGCAGCTCTGATACTAAATAACACTACATATATATTTGAAAATCAAAGAGCTTCAGGGTTGGAAGTGTCTTTAAAGGGCATATTCAATTCCTGCATTATGCAGGATTGACTCCAAGTTAAAAGAAAACCATTGTGAATTGAAGTCCAGAAGGAAGGCAAGAAATGACTTTTTAAAAATAAAAATCTTTAGCCACATTAAAATAGCTTTTGGGTTATTTTTATATTTTGCCTTAGTCAAAGAATTTCTGAAGTCAATAAATGTGAAGGACTCATGTTACCATCTAACTTTTTTCTTTCTTTCTTTTTTAACCAATTTAATATGCTATGATATATTTTCTTTAGATAAAAAGTTAATTTTTTATATGTACCCCATTTTTATAAAGTATAATCTTACTATTTACTAAATAGAACAACATTCTCATCAATCCATGCCATTTAAAATATGAGTTGTATCAACTGCTCTCTGATAAGGGGACTTTACTTAAACTTGTATTTATTTGTTTTTACTTTTGAGACTCTGTCATGCAGGCTGTAATGCAGTGGCACAATCACGGCTCATTGCAGCCTCAACCTCCTGTGCTCAAGAAATCCTCCCACCTGGGTCTCCTGAGTAACTGGGACTATAGGTATGCTGCCAAACCATGCCTGGCTAACTTGTATTTTTTGTAGAGATGGGGTTTTGTCATGTTGCTCAGGAGGCAAATTTTATTTTCATAAAGGCAAAGTAAAATGAATAATCTTTAAATCTATTTTTGGAATCTATTTCCATTAAAGTATTATGAAAAAAAGTACTAGTCATACAGTATCTTTTTTGTTATGTATATAAAACAGTAGAACTAACAATTAATAGCATTACAATATGTGACTGATTGCAATTATTTGTTAATTTCATTCAAGTACTATTAAAAAACAGCATAAAAAGGAGCTGCTGGAATTTCTTGAGTCATTATACCATTTATTATGATATAACAAAGAAGATATCTCTTCTTTATGACTGTTTCTTGCCATGGAGCTTCAAAAACACTTGGAAATTCCTAAGTGATAGAAGTGTCTTTTTTTATTTATAATAAGCCTCTTTAGATTATACTTGAATTTATGTTAGTGAGGTGACCTATGTTGGGCCCCTTGACAGTTTCAAGAAAGAGGTTGGTCATGCCAAAAAGACTAAGCACATGATTAGAAGGTTGGAACTTTCAGCTCCATCCTCCAATCTCTGGGGAAGGAAGAGGGACAGGAGATTAAATATAATCATATGGGCAATCATTTCATCAGACATGCCTAATTAATAAAACCCAGATAAAAGCTCTGCACATTGAAACTCAGTAGAGGTCCAGCTTGGTAAATACACTGATATGTTGGGATGTGGCATCTCCCAATTCCACAGGAGAGAATGTGAAATCTCTGTGCCACCCTTTATCTTCAAGACCTTGCCCTCTTAACCTCCTTCATTTGGATATTTCTTTCTTTCTTTTTTTTTTTTTTTTTAATTGCATGTTAGGTTTTGGGGTACATGTGAAGAACATGTAAGATTGTTGCATAGGTACACACATGGCAGTGTGGTTTGCTGCCTTCCTCCCCATCACCTATATCTGGCATTTCTCTCCATGTTATCCCTCCCCAACCTCCCACCCCCCGCTGTCCCTCCCCTGTTTCACACACTAGACCCCAGTGTGTGATGTTCTCCTCCCTGTGTCCATGTGTTCTCATTGTTCAACACCTACCTGTGAGTGAGAACATGTGATGTTTGATTTTCTGTTCTTGTGTCAGTTTGCTGAGAATGATGGTTTCCAGGTTCATCCATGTCCCTACAAAGGACATGAACTCATTGTTTTTCATGGCTGCATAGTATTCCATGGTGTATATCATTTGGATATTTCTAATTTCATCCTTTAAAATAAAACTTTAATTATATGTATAGCACTTTAGGTGAGCTTTGTGAGTTATTTTAGCAAATTATCAAACATGAAATGGGGGCCCAGAATTTGTAGCCAAGTTGAAGAAAAGTGTAGGTAGCCTAGAGACCATACTTGTGGCTGGAATCTGAAGTAAAGAAGTCTTAGGTACCTTTCTCAGCAACTTGTGGGACCTGATGCAAACTCTAGGTATTTAGTGTTAGAAAAAGGCAAGTAGTATGATAATTAGCTAGATTTAGTCATTCCAAAATGTATAACTATTTGAAAACATGATTGACATGATAAATACATGCTAATTTTATCTGTCAATTGTAAAAAATAAAATAATGAAAAGGAGGGAATTAAACTGGGGGACATTCAGTTGCTATCAAAGAGTCATTAGTTGCATTCATAAATGTTAACTCATAAACTAATATTTATATTTATTTATTTATTTTTGAGACAAAATCTCACTCTGTTGCCAAGACTACTGTGCAGTGGCATCACCTCTGTTCACTTCAACCTTCATCTCCCAGGTTAGTTGAGATTATAGGCGTGAGTCATTGCACCTGGTCAATATTTATATTTTTAAAAAACAAGTATATTTTTGTAAAAAGATATATTTGTGCTGCATGTCAACACTTAAAAATTAAATTTGTTGTAAAAATAATTTGCTTTTAAAGAAATTAATGGTATGCTTGGCATAAGACTACAGGAAAGGTTACTATGAGATCATGACTTTGAAAGCACAAAAGATGCAGTGATTTATTCAAGTGATTTGAATTTTACCTTTAAAAAAAGCTGAATTGTCTATAACTTTATTTGTTATAATATTCAAAACAATTATGTGAGTAAAAATGGTACTTTTTACATATTATAATTTATTTTTTGATGTGGTTATACAAAATTATATGTGTTTATCATTAGTATTATTATTAAATTGTACTTTAGGTTCTGGGGTACAGGTGCAGATCATGCAGGATTGTTGCATAGGTATACACATGGCGATGTTGTTTGCTGCCTCCATCCCCCTGTCACCAAATCTGGCATTTCTCTCCATGTTTGAGAGTTCAGAAACAGCAACACTTTTCCCAAAAGTAGCATGAAAAAGAGAAAATATAGCTAATGAACTGAGTGATCAAATTAGGAAATTCCAGGCAAAGTGTTGTAGCTACAACACCAGTTTTTGTTGCTGATATCAAAATGTGGGAGGAGAGAGATAAGATAAAAAGAAAACAAAACAAGTAAATGAAAAGAAGAAAGAATATACTGTACTTCAAGGTTTGAGAATTGCAAGTTCTCCAGACAGCAGATAAAGCTAATATTAAGAAATGCTGTAAGTGAAAGATTAAAACGAAACAGTGTGAATGTATCTAACTATTGTGAGCTTCAGACTATTAGAATAAAACAGTAAATGAAAGGAAAGTGATATCTACATAAATGGTAACTTTTTTTAGGTCTACAGTCTAAAGACCTCATGTTAAAGACCATAAAATGGAATCTACAAGATAGATAAGAAAAGGGAAATGTAACAAGAAACAATGTAATAATAAGAAACAATGCTACAGTTTCCATGTATCATTTTACATGTGTGTGTATATATCAGAATAATCTAGGGGGTTTAGGAAATATTGATGCAAAATACAACACTTTGCCTGGAATCTCCTAACTTGATCACTCAGTTTATTAGCTATATTTTCTCTTTTTCATGCTACTTTTGGGAAAAGTGTCACTGTTTCTGAACTCTCAAACATGGGGAGAAATGCCAGATTTGGTGACAGGGGGATGGAGGCAGCAAACAACATCTCCATGTGTATACCTATGCAACAATCCTGCATGATCTGCACATGTACCCCAGAACCTAAAGTACAATTTAATAATAATAATAATAATAAACACATATAATTTTGTATAACCACATCAGTTGAATATTGAAGCTGAGACCTAAACATATAAATATGTAAAAGTTCTCCTGGTGATAATTCCTATAAATTCTAACTTAAAAAGAACTGTTCAAGAGTAAAAATGCATATTCTCCAAAAACAAAGAATAGTAATTCATCAATCTTCTCTCTAAAATAGTAGATTAAAAAGACAATTATTAAATAAACCAAAGATAAAGAAAAATAATTGAATATAACTTTTTGTAATGAAACTTATTTTAAACTGCATATACACTTTTTTTTTCAAGTGCACAAGGCTCAAATACTTTATCATTTAGGAAGTGCTCTAAAAATAAAAAATAAAAAAAAACCCAGAAAAATGTAAAAAGTACTTTAGCTTAAGTAAAGCTAATCTAGGAGGAAGCCATTATATGGAAAACAAGACAGATTAAGACTAGCTATGTTTTTATCCAAATGTATAAACTTCAATTTTCAAATATAAAATAAATTATTATATTGAAGTTTTAAAAAGTATTTCTCAATATTCTTTTGAAGTGACATATTAAAACAAAACAGTTTAAGCTTAAAATATGTAAACATAAGACAAATATAAAAAAGATATCTTAAATGGGCAATTTCATATCAGATTAAATTAAATTCAGAATTTAAATAACCAAGAAAATATTAAAAGAAAGTTGTTAAGAGATAATTTACTAATAACATATTGCATTTACAATATAGTCTTGTTATCAATAAGACAAATTTTGATAGAAATAAAGAAAGAAATTATCTTAAAATTGTGAGTTTATCAAAATGCTCCTGGGAACTAATAAGAAATTATTATAAAATTGTGAGTTTATTAAAATATTCTTGGGACCAGAATAATCAGGATATTAAAATTTTGACTCCATGAATAAGAATAATTAACAACAAATCTTCCAATAAATACATGCCACAGATTGAGTGTCCCTTATCAGAAATGTTTCAGGCCAGGAGTATTTAGAACTTCAGATTTTAGAATATTTGTATTACATTCACTTACCGGTTAAGCATCCCCAACCCAAAAATCCAAAATGCAAAAGGCTCAAATGAGCATTTACTTTGATTGCCATGTTGGTGCTCAAAGAGTTTCAGATTAGAAGCATTTTGAAACATTTCGGATTTTGGATTTTTGGATTTGGGATGCTCAACGTGTATGGACAATTGCCTCAAACCACGTTACTTTTGGGAGATAATTAGGTCACGAGGGATCCTCATGAAGGGGATTAGTGTCTTTTAAAACAACGCCTGAGAAAGCTTCAGCCATGTGAAAACACAGCAAAGAGGTGCCATCTTTGAAGCAGAGAGCAAGCACTCACCAGACACAGAATCTACTGGTGCCTTATCTTGGACTTTACAACCTCTAGAATTGTGAAGATGAAATTTCTTTTGTTTATAAATTACATAGTCTATAAAAAGGAAGAAATCAAAGTTTATCATTACAGGAAATCATTAAATCACAAAGGAATACAGAAAGAAAGGAAAAAGGGAACAAAGAATCTACCCAACACTCAGAAAACAATTAACAAAATGGCAACTGTAAGTCCTCATCTAACAATAATAACTGTGATTGGAAATTGGATAAAATTCCCCAACCAAAAAACAGAATAGTTGAATGGATAAGAAAACAAGACCTAATTATATGCTGCCTATAGAGACTCACTTTAGTTTTATGAATGAAAGTGAAGAAATGGAAAAAGTTATTTCATGCAAATGGAAGGCAAAAGAGAGCAAGCAGTAGCTATACTTATATCAGACAAAATAAACTTTGAGTCAAAAAGTATTTAAAAAGTTATATAATAGATTATATATAAAGAGGTAAATTCACCAAGATAATATAACAATTGTATATGCACCTAACATCACCTAAATATATAAAGCAAATATTAATAAATCTGCAGTATGCTGGCTCATGTCTGTAATTGAGCACTTTGGGAAACTGAGGCAGGAGGATCACTTGAGACTAGGAGTTTGAGACCAGCCTAGGGAATATGGAGAAGTGCCTTCTCTATTAGAAAGACAAAAGTTAGCTAAGCTGGTGGCACCTGCATGTAATTCCAGCTACTCAGGAGGCTGAGGTAAAAGGATGGTTTGAGCCCAGGAGGCAAAGGTCATAGTAAGCTGAGATCATGTCATTGCATTCCAACCTGGGTGACAGAGATAGACCCTGTCTCAAAAAAAAAATAATAATAATAATGAATCTGAAAAGATAAATAGTTATTAATATAATAATAGTAGGATATGTCAAAACCTGCTTTCCCAAAGGATAGTTCATCCAAGCAGAAAAGTGAACAAGAAAACATTAGACTTGAACTGTCATTTAGAACAAATGGACCTAACAGGCATACACAGAAACTCCTTTCCACAGCAGCAGAATACACATTCATTTTAAGCACTCAGGGAACATTCTCCAGGATAAATCATATGTTATGCCAGAAAACAAGTCTTAACAAATTTAAGAAGATTAAAATCATACCAAGTACCTTTTCCAAAATGGTATAAAACTAGAAATCAAGAATAAAAGAAAAATTGGAAAATTCACAAATATGTAAAAATTCACAAATATGTAAAAATTAAACAATATATTTCTTTAACTTTATTTTTTTTTTAGGCAGAGTTTTACTCCTTCACCCAGGCTGGAGTGCAATGTTGTGATCTTGGCTCATTGCAACCTCTGCCTTCTGGATTCACGCAATTCTCTTTCCTCAGCCTCCCGAGTAACTGGGATTACAGGCATGGGCCACCATGCCCAGATAATTTTGCATTTTTAGTAGAGATGAGGTTTAACCATATTGGTTAGGCTGGTCTCAAACTCCCAACCTCAGGTGATCCTACTGCCTCAGCCTCCCAAATTGCTGGGATTATAGGCGTGAGCCACTGCGCCCAGCCTTAAACAACATATTTCTCAAAGCCAAGGTCAAAGAAAAATCAAAAAGGAAACTTAAAAGCATCTTGAGACCAATGAAAATGGAAACACAACATGTAAAAACTTATGACATACAGTGAAAACAGTACTAAAACAAACATTTCAAACAAAAAGTGATTACATAAAAAAATTTCAAACACCTTAACCTTATACCTCAAAAACCAGAAAAAAGAAAAACAAACAGTGAAGTTAGCAAAAGGAATAAAATAGCAGAAATTAGAGCAGAAGTAAATTAAATAGAGACCTGAAAAATAGTAGAAAAAAACTGGTGTTTTTCTGAAGACTTCAAAAATGACAAATTTTAAGCTAGAATAACTAAGAAAAAAATGGAAGACTCGAGTAAACTCAGAAATGAAAGAAGAGACAAGAACTAATATTTCAGAAATTCAAAGGATTGTAGGAGACTCTAAGATCCATTATATGCCAACAAATTGGGTAACTTAGAAGAAATAAATAAATTCCTAGAAACATACAACCTACTAAGCCCGAATAATGAAGAAATAAAAAATCTGAACAGAATAATAACAAACAAGAATATTGAATCAATAATCACAAATCTCTCAATAAATGAAAGTTGAGCACCTAATAGATTTACTAATAAATTATATAAGCATATTTTTATTTTCACTTTTTAGGAAAAAGATAGGGAAACATTGCTGTTCGTTTTTATAGTTCTGCTAAGAGTTTCTAGTTGTTACTAATAATGTTCCCATTGTATTGTTCATTGGGGTTACTCCTGAGCATAGCTATGATATCATCACACTTCCACATCTCTTCATATGTGAAGTATTCTATCGTATATACACAAGTCTCTTCAAAATAGGCTTCAATTATTTTTTTTTCTCCAATGGATATTCATAGTGGGAACACTCCATGTGACTAGAGATAAATGTTGAAAGATTGGTAGTCATGTAACAGACTTGCCAATAGCTAATCTAGATGTTTGTATACCTTCTCTTGGCTTGGTCCTTTGAGCTGACATGATCTGCTTGTATGTCTTACTTTGTAGCTTGGTATTAAGAATGTATTAGTTTATAATGAAAAGCTTGAATTATGTGGTTACCTGAGGTTCCATAATCTCATCTTTGTTGACCAAGTGGAGCCAGAAGCAAGAATACCCTCTTAGCCAATTTACAAGAGGAGTAGTAAATTGGCTGAGAGGGCATTATTTTGCCCCCAAACCTAGGAGCTTCTGTTGGGATTATTTGGTGTTTGACACAGGCTGTATACAGTAGTCAGATCAAGCACAACGAATTTAAACTTGCTTTCTGGCTATATGGCAGAGATATTTACAGTGTAACCTGGAAAGTAGGTAGACTTCTCTTGTAACAAGCATCAGGTAAAGCTGTTATCTTTTTGAGTTATCAGTTGGGAAAGAATAGCTCTCTCCATATATGATGCTAATAAAAGCAGGAGAGACTACATAAAGCTGAGACAGGTGATACAGTAGAATCACTGGATTAGCTAATTTCAGTACTATTCCTCACATTATCAGATTTCAAAAGAGAACAGAAATGCATTGGTTAGACTGAACACCAATGAAAGACCAAATGAACAGTAGTTCTAATCAATGATAATATACTGTCATTCTCTAAGACTGAACTAATTTTTCTGCACTGGTAAAATCGGAATTTAAATAAGAAAGCTTTAGGAATCATTAACCTTGAGGACTGAAAATCTTTAACACTGAAGGTAGTATTTGTGATCTGCCTCTGTCCCTCCCTTAATCTCATTTCCAGAATATGATAAACTTTTGACTTAAATTTTGGTGAAGAGGAAGTTTCAGGTTCTTCTACTTGGCTCTTCACATAATAATAGTCTTTAAGGGTGAGAGTTAGTATATTTATTCCAAATTTCTTAATCCCACCACTCTTTACAAACAGCTTTCTTTTTTTCTGCTCTTTTTTTGTAACAAAACATTGGAAAAGAATTTATTGATACAAATGTACATATTTTCACAGTATCTGTGAAAATTTTGTACATTCATATAGTATTTAAAGATCAAATCAGTGTCACTACAGTTTCATCACTTTAATATTTATCTTTTCTTTATGCTAGAAACATTCTAAATATTACCTTCTAGCTATGTTGAAATATACAATAAATTCCTGTAAACTATAGATCACCCTACTGATCTATCAAACACTAGGTCTTATTTTTTCTATCAAACTATATTTTCATACCCATTAATCAACTTCTCTTTATCCTCTCCCCTACCCTTTCCTACCACTGGTAGCCACCAATCTACTTTCTCCCTTTATAAGATCTACATTTTTAGCCCCCACATGTGTGTGAAAGCATGTGATATTTGTCTGTCTTGTAAAACAAACTTCTTGAAAAATTTATGTTGACTGTTATTGGTACATCTACTTCCATTTTTTGTGAATTCATTCTAATTTTTTAAAAGTGAATTAAGAATTTACTTTTTAAATTTTATACATTAAGTATTAAGGAATTAAGGAGAAAGAAATAATTATACACACCCATCTCAAAAATTTTGATCAGTCACTCAAATGTTAAAATACTGCAATTATCCCCATTAATTTCGGATTAAAACAAGACTTTAAAAAAAACTTTTCAATGCCCTTGAAGTTTACTTTCAAAATATGTATCAAAGTAAATTTTCATTCTTTAATTGTTGTATAAATTTGCTATAAACACCTGCCATGCTATCACCACTTAAAACTGAAACTTATTACATCATCTTCCAGGATCATTTCATGCTTTCTTAACTCTTCATTTCTCTAACTCTTACTTATCTTAAATTTATAATTTGTATATTGAAGTTATACCATATGTATTCATAGAAGCCTATAGTAGCCCCGACATGAAGCTTGTAACTCTGAATTAATTATAAATTATTATTACCATTTAATCTTCCTCCATAACAACAACAATAGCAACTATAATAATAAATAGAATCTTCTTGAAGTCAGAAGACAATGCTAATAATTTTTTATTACATGAAGTAAGGAATATATTTGAAGAGAACTTGACTGATTATTCTTTTACAAATATTTTCATACTGGTTTCTGGTAGCAGGCTACACACTACACATTAAAAAATATTAATCTGTGTATATTTTGAAATGTCAACTTCTGGTATGATATACGTGTGTTTCTATACATGCACATATATAATTGTATAGAATATGGTGATCCTCAAGGCAATGAAAGAGACTTTCAATCTGAATGAGAAATAGATGGTTTCTTCTCAATTCTATTGCATTCTGTTTCTTGTCCTGGAGAATTTTTGTTGTCAAAACTGATTGAAAATCCAATAGCATGGACATCTTATATTCAATAATTTACAATTTGTGAAGTTTCATTCATGCATGCTAGTAGATAGGCACCACTAACTCTCATGCTTCTCCCATAGATGAGTTTTCTCTTAATATTTTTTATTGTGGTCAGCTTTGCTTGTGGTAGGGCAAACAATAAGACTCTCCCAGAAAGCCTTACAAACTAAACAAGAAAAATAATAACTCTTAACCAGTTATTACTAGTAGCCAGGCTCTGTGCTAAATACTGAATATTAATGTTATTGTGAAAATATATGAAACAGTAAATGTGTGATTTATATTTAGATTTTAACGATGACAAAATTGAGGCTTTAGAGAGGTTAAGATACTTTCCACAGATTACCCTTTTAGGAAGTTGTAGAGACAAGCTTTTTTAACCTAAGCATTCTCTCTTCTGAGCCTGCAAACAATATTAGGTTGCCTGCTATAAGGAAAGACAGAGCCTGGTTTAAGATGCTGGGAACAAGCCTGGGTATCCTTAATGAACAGTGAGCATCTAACAGCATGAAAGTGGAGGCATTTTCAATGGTATTTCCAATTGAATGAATGCCATACAACAATTTTCATGGCTCATTTGATAAGACATCCTAGCTGATTCAATTATCTACTCCTTGATCGTTTTTTTTTTTTTTAGTCATGTTTTAACCATGATATGGGGGGAATTAACCATTTTATCAGTAGGATGCACAAAAGATGTAGGTTTAGTTGATCTAGAAATAGTGCATTTATTAGAGTGTTTACTTTTATCCATGCTTATCTTCATTCAAAGATATGCTGAATGGGATGCCCAGATACTTTGAAATCATTTCATTTGTGAGTTAATCTATCCAAAACATTTGTGCATGCAATGTTTCTTCTTTCAGTTATCATATTTTACACAATTTTCTAGGATATACTAGTAGAAGCAGGACAGCATCTGCTTCCATTCCATTTAAAGGAATTAGAAATATTAATATATAATTATAATAGAGTGTGTTGAGAGCCATAGAGAATAAACACAAACAAATGAGAAAATAAACACACCTGCTGAATCAAATTCAGGTCAATAGTTTATTTTACTCAATTGGTATACAGTTTTTTCACTTTAATTTATACACAATAACCTTCCATATTCTGGGAGCACAGAATAAAATTTCAATACATGTATACAATGCATAATAACCAAATAGGGATAAGTACCATATCTATCACCTCAAACATGCTATTTCTTTGTGCTGTGAACATTCAAAATCCTCTCTTCTAGCTCTTAAACGATGTGAAATAAATAATTGTTAACCATATTTACTGTACAGCACTGCAGAACGCCAGAACTCACTTCTGCTATATAGCTGTAATTTTGTATCTCTCTCTTTTTCTTTTCTTTTTTTTTTTTTTTTTTTTTTTGAGATGAAGTCTCGCTCTGTCACCCAGACTGGAGTGCAGTGGCATGATCTCGACTCCTTGCAACCTCCTGGGTTAAAGAATTTTGATTCTATGTCCATCAGGTATATTGCTCAGTAGTTTTCTTTTCTCATTGTGGCCTTGCCTGATTTGGGTATCAGGGTAATTCTGGCCTCATTGAATTGGCTAGAAAAATTCCCTCCTTTCAAGTTTTAGGGGACTAGTTTGAGAAAAAGTGTTGGTAAAAACAGCAGAGGAGAAAGGGCTTATTTACAGAATGCCTACATAAATTGGTTATGAGTAACATAAACAAGGAACAACAAACTGCAGAAGGCCGCAGGAGGCCTCTAAGGAGGAAGCCCTCTTCATGTCTCATGTTCCTGTGCAGGGTGACTTGACCTCTGTTACCATAAACATTGTGCTCAAGGACATAAAACCCCTTCGTAGCACTATGATGTAGCCAGACTTGTAGGCTCCTTGTAAGTCCTGAATTTCATCAGCTGCACATAGATAATAAGCCAAATATAACCACATGTTCTTGCTTTGCAAAACTCTCAAACTGCCACTGTTACCAGTCCTTAGGATGACACACCAGTTCCCGCTCACTGATTCACTTCCGGCTCACTGATTCACTCCACCACCAACCTCTCCCTACCATCACTCCATTCCTACCCTGTAGATCAAAGTGATTGTAATCAATAAATAGTGTGGATGATCAGAGCTCAGGGCCTTCACTGTTTCCTCCAGAGTAATAAAGTGATGGCCCCCTTGTCCCACTGTTGCCTTTTTCTCGTTCCTTTGTTCCCATCAAACTCTTGGTGCCCATGGGTGATGTAGGACTGGATCCCTACATTCTGGTGCCCAATGTGGGGCTCATGGATGCCTACATTCTGGCACCAATGTATGGGGCTCATGGATTCCCTACACAAAAGTAATATTATTTCTTCTTTAAAAGTTTGGTAGAATTTAGTAGTAAAACCATCAGGTCCTAGGTTTTTATTTGTTGGGAGACTTTACCACTGATTCACTCTTGTACTCAATATTGATCTGTTTCGATGTTTTATTTCTTCTTTAAATCTTGGTATGTTTGTTAATCAGTTTTCTGATATAAAGAAATATCAGACACTGGGTAATTTATAAATAAAAGAGGCTTAACTGGCTCATGGTTCTGCAGGTTGTATAAGCATGGCACTGGCATCTGCTTCTGATGAGGGCGTCAGGAATCTTCTGATAATGGTGGAAGGTGAAAAGGGAGCAGGTGCATCACATGGTGAGAGTGGGAGCTGAATTGAGCCTTTTATCATTGTATAATGACTTTCTTTGTATAATTGTATGTTTTTAACTTAAAATCCATTTTTTTCTGAAATGAGTATTGCTACTTCTGTGTGCTTTTGGTTTTCTTTTGCATGGAATATTTTTTCCATCATTCTACTTTCAGCTTATATGTGTCTTTAAGCAAAGAAAGTTTTTGTGTGGATTTCACTGTTTAATCATTTTTAAAATTCATTCAGCAAGTCTATATCTTTTAATGGGGAAATTTATACCATTTATTTTGAGTCTGTTATTTGTATTTGAGGACTGACTTCTGTCATTTTGTTAATTTTTTATGATTGTTTTGTATGTAATTTGTTCCTTTCTTTCATTTTTATTGTTTACCTTTAAAGCTGGTGGTTTTATGTAATGTATTTGATGTGTTTCTCATTCTTATCTGTATACCTGCTCTACCAATGGTCAAGAGATCGAGACCATTCTAGCCATGATGAAACCCCGTCTCTACTAAAAATACAAAAATTAGCCGGGTGTGGTGGCACGTGCCTGTAGTCCCAGCTACTCAGGAGGCTGAGGTGGAAGAATCGCTTGAACCCAGGAAGCAGAGGTTGCAGTGAGCCAAGATTACGCCACTGCACCCCAGCCTGGAGACAGAGCAAGACTCTGTCTCAAAAAAAAAAAAAAAAAAAAAAAGAACTTTGAATATGTTATTCCATTCTCTCCTGGCCTGTATGGTTTCTGCAGAAAATCTACTGTTAGTCTAATGGAGATTTTCTTATATGTGACATGATGCTTTCCTCTTACTGTCTTTTTAGAATTATCTCTTTGTCTTTGACTCTTGACAGTTTCACTCTAATATGCCTTGGGGAAGATCTATTTAGATTGAATTTACTTGGAGATATTTTAGACTTCTGTATCTGGGTGTCTTCATCTCTTACAAAGTTGGAAAGTTTTTGGTTATTTTTTCATTAAATAGGTTTTCTGTGCCTTTGCTCATTTATTTTCCTTCTAAAACTCCAAAAACTTAAATATTTACTTTCTTTATGGTGTTCTCATGTCACATAGGCTTTTTCCATCCCCTTTCCCACCTTTTTTTTTTTTTTTTTTAATTTTTTGAGATAGGTTCTCACTCTGTCACCCAGGCTAGAGTGCAGTGGCATGATCTCAGTTCACTGCAACCTCCACCTCTGAGGCTCAACTGATCCTCTCGCCTCAGCTTCCCAAGTAGCTGGGACTACAAGCACGTGCCACCATGCCTGGCTAATTTTTTGTGGTTTTGATACAGACAGAGGTTCGCTCTTGTTGCTCAAGCTGGACTTGAATACCTAAACTCAAGAACCACTGGCCTCAGCTTACCAAAGTGCTGGGATTACAGGTGTGAGCCACTGTGCCTTGCCTCCATGCCTTTTTGTACTTTTTTTGTTTTTTTCTGGCTGAGTTGTTTCAAAAAAGCTTTATCTTTGAGTTCACAATTTTTTTCTTCTACTTCATCTTAACTGCTGTGGAAGTCCTTGAATATATTTTTATTTTATTTCATTGAATTATTTACTTTCAGAATTTCTGTTTGGTTATTTTTTAAGGTATCTAACTCTTGGTTAAATTTTTCATTCAGGTTATGGATTTTTTTCCCACTAACATCTTTGTCTTCTCATGAATCTCAGTGTTTTCCTAAGATAATTATTCTGAATTTTTTCAGGTATTTAATTCTTTTTTCCTTGGGAACTGTTATAGGAGAATCATTGTTCTTTGGAAGTGTCATGTTTCCTTGTTTTTTAAGTGTTTCTTGTGCCCTTACATTCATATTTCATATCTGTGCAGCTGGTATAACAGTCAGTTCTTCCAATTTTTTGGATTGGGTTCCCCAGGAAAAAAAAAATATATATATTTTTTTTTCTGTAGATGTATCTATAATATTGGTAGTATAAATTGCTTTGCCTTTGATTCTGGGTGGGTGTGTTAATGTAGTCTCCACATAATTTCTGTGGCTGTACTCTACGTTAGTGGTGTCTGTGAGTTCCTTAGTGGCCAAAGCTATGACAGTGTTTTGCTGGGCATAAGGATGGCTGCCAGTACAGTCTTTGGACACCATTGCTGGGTGCAGTGAGCTGGGTGTGCTAGGACTCAGGGCGTCATACAGTTGCACTGGCTGTGACTGTGGAAAACCAGAATGTGTTGTTTGGGCCTCCAGGTTGCGTGGCAGTGGCAGCAGTGGACTGGGTGAGACAGTTCTTAAGCTGCTGGCTGGTATGCATAGCACTGGATGTTGCAATAGCAACAGCAGGCTGAACCTCAGGCCTTTGGATGTTCTGCATGTGCACAAGCAGTGGTAGCAGTAGGCCATGGAGGCTGGGAAAACAATTCCAAGAATATGTTACACACTTATCAATATCCCAACTACCTCCCATTTGACCAGAAATTTCTTAATAAAAATAAACTATCTGATAAATATAGAAATTATTCAAGAACGTTTGAACAGGTAATAGGGATTTATAAAGGCTGCATTTGCTATTAACCCCTATTCATTTTCTCAAACTACTCATAAGACACTGATAGGAAAAAACAAGTTGAACTTAAATCTTGTATTAGTAAAACACAAAGTGGGATGGCAATTTTTATTTATTTTTATGAGATAAACAATGTATTATTGTTGAAGTTAAAATAATGATTTGGCAGAAGTCAAGGGAAGTTATTCACATAAGCTCTCTAAGATTGTATCGGTATAGGATACTGCGCTTTTTGTGAAAGGAAATCCTTGTCATATTATATTTGAAAGCGCTTGACTCAAAATAATGTACTATGCAATTTATCAACTATTACAGGTTCAGTATTGATCAAATATCGAGGTTACTTCTGATTAATTTGCATTATAAATACAACTTTTGATTTTTTAGACTTTAAAAAGCCTTATAAGTCACCTTCTGATTAAACACTGATATATATATGTACAAGTTGCAGTTAAAATTATTTTGATGCAGTTTTTATGATATCATAACTAATAATATTAATGACTGTTAGTAAATAATGACTGAATAATACTTATTTGGAGGTCTAAGTTTACTAACACCATGACACTCTTACTATTAAAACATTGTTTTAATACAACAAACTAATAATTTAAAGAATCAATCAATCTTGGTTTTATGTTATAATTTTGATCAGTAGCATTTTTTAAATTTTTATTCATCATTTGTTGTTCTTTCAAGACATGTCTGTTAATATATTTTGTACATGGATATTTTAAATAGTGGTGCAATACATGTAGAAATGCAAAATAATAATAATAAAATAAATGAAATCTTGATATACAGATTTCATTTCTTGGGTTTATACATAACACTGGTATTACTGGATCATGTGGCAATTCTATTTCTCATTTTATTTTTAGAAACCTCCATATTGTTCTTTATAGCACCTTTACTAATTTACATTCTTACCAATAATGTACCAGGGTACTCTTTTCTTCACATCCTCATGCACATTTTTTATTGCCTGTCTTTTGAATAAAAGTCATTTTTAGTGGAATGAGGTGATCTCTCATTGTAGTTTTGATTTGTATTTTCTGATGATCAGTGATTTTTGAGCAGCTTTTCATATTCTACTTGCAATTTGTATGTCTTCTTTTAATAAATGTTTAGTCAGCTCTTTTGCCCACTTGTAATTGGTTTATTAGACTTTTTTATATATAGGTGTTTCAGCTCCTTATATATTCTGGTTATTAGTCCCTTGGCAGATGGTTAGCTAGCAAATATTTTCTCCCATTCTGTAGGTTGTCTCTTCACCTTGTTGAATGTTTCTGTTGCTGTGCAGAAGCTTTTTAATTTGACATGATCCCATTTGTCCATTTTTGCTTTGGTACCTGTGCTTGTGGAGTATTGCTCAAGAAATCTTTACCAAGACCAATGTTCTGGAGAGTTTCCTCAATGTTTTGCATCAGTGATTTTATAGTTTGAAGTCTTAGATTTAAGTTTTTAATTCATTTAGATTTGATTTTTGAATATGATAAAAGATAGGCTTCTAGTTTCATTTTTCTAAATATGGATATCTAGTTTTCCCAGCACCATTCATTGCATGCCAGTACCATGCTGTTTTGGTTACTGACTCTAGTATAATTTGAAGTCAGGTAATGTGATTTCTCTATTTTATTATTTTTGCTTAGGGTAATTTTGAGTGTTCTGGTTCTTTCCTGGTTCCATATAAATTTGAGGATTTCTTTTTTTTGATTTCTGTAATTGCCATTGGTATTGTGATAGGGATTGCATTGAATCTGTAGATTTCTTTGGGTAGTAGGACATTTTAATAATATTGATTATTTCAATCTATGAACATGGAATATCAATCTATTTTTCTGTCCCCTTCAATTTCTTGCATCAATGCTTTATAGGGTTTATTGTAGAGATCTTCCACTTCTTTGGTTAAGTTAGTTTCTGTGTATTTCATAATATTTGTAGCTATTGTGAATGGGATTACTTTCTTGATTTTTTTTTCAGATTTTTCACTGTTGACCTATAGAAAGGCTACTAATTTTTTTTTTTGATTTTGTATCCTGCAACTTTACTGAATTTGTTTTTCAGTTCTAATAGTTTTTTGGCAGAGATTTTCAGTTTTTCCAAATATAAAATTATATCATCTGTATACAAAAATAATTTGACCTGTTCCTTTCCTATTTGGAAGATCTTTATTTTTTTCTATATTCTGATTACTCTAGCTGGGACTTACAGTACTATATTAATTAACAGTGGTTAAAGTGGACAACCTTGTCTTGCTCCAGATCTTACAGGAAAGGCTTTCTGTTTTTTCCCATTCAGTATGATGCTAACTGTGGGTCTCTTTTATATGGCTTTTACTGTGTTGATGTTTGTTTCTTCTCAGTTTCTTGAGAGTTTTTATCATGAAAAGATGTTGAATTTTATCAAATGCTTTTTCAGCATTAATCGAAATGATCCTATGGTTTTGGAAGTATTCCACCGTCTTCCATTTATAGTTCTTCTATAATGTTTAGTAAAATTCAGCAACAAGACCATTGAGCCTCGTGCATTTTCTTGCTGGGAGACACTTTATTATGTTTCTTTGCTGAGAGACATTTATTAGAGCTTTGATATCTCAGGATGTGAGTAATTTATATATCACAATTACAGTGTTATAATATTCAGTGTTTGTCTGCATATTTGCTATTATGAGTGAGGTTTTTTTTTTTACCATTAAATATTTTTTAATTGCTTGTTAATGTCCTTCTCTTTCATACTGAAGAACTCCCTTTAGCATTTCCTATAGGTCAGACCTAGTGTTGATGAAATTCCCTAGCTTTTGTTTACTTGAAAAAGTGTGTATTCCTCTTTCCTGTTTGAAAGGTTAAATGACTATACTATCCTAGGATAATTATTTTCTTTCAGCAATTTAATGATGTTATGCCACTCTTTCCTGGCCTGTAAAATTTTCACTAAGACAACTGATATCTGATGGATTGGAGCTCCTTTGAATTTTGTTTCTTTTCTGTTCTGCTTTTAGGATCTTCTTTTCCCTTTACCTTCTGGAGTTTATTAAATGCCTTGAGGTAGTTTTATTTCGATTAAATCTGCTTGGTTTCTATAACCTTCTTGTACTTGAATACTGATGTCTTTCTGCAGGTTTTGAGTGTTTTCTGCTTTGATTGTTTGAATAAATTTTCTACTCCTATGTTCTCTACCTCCTCTTTGAAGCCAAAAACTGTTTGATTTGCCTGTTTGAGGCAATTTTTTAGATCCTGTAGGCATGTGTATTCTTTTTTATTCCTCTTTATGTTTTACCCTCTGGCCGTGTATTTTCAAATAGCCTGTCTTCGAGCTCACTAATTCTTTCTTCTATTTGATCAATTCTACTGTTAAGAGACTTAGGCATTCTTTAGTATGTCACTCACATTTTTCAGCTCTAGAAGTACTGCTTGATTCTTTTTCAATTATTTCATTCTCTTTGCTAAATTTACCTGTTAGAATTCTAAATTCCTTCCTTGTGTTTATCTGTAATTTTATTGATCTTCCTCAATACAGCTATTTTTAATTCTCTGAAAGGTCACTTATCTCTGTCATTCTGGTGTTTATCACTAGTGCCTTATTTAGTTCATTTGGTGAGGTCATGTTTTCCTGAATATTCTTGATGTTTGTGGATATTTGTTAGTGTCTGGGCATTGAAGAGTTAGGTATTTATTATTGTATTCACAGTCTGGGCTTCTTTGTACCTATCCTTCTTGGGAAAGTTTCCCATGTATTCAAAGGTCACTACTTCTTTGGTCACTGCAGCTATCTGGGCATTAGGGGCCACCCCCATCAAAGCTGTGTTTCTTGCAGACTCTTGGAGGTATCTTGGTGGTATCAGCTAAGATTCAGAATAATTGTCAGAATTATCAGGCAGAAACTCTGGTTCTCTTCATTCTCTCCCAAACAAACAGTCTCTATCTCTGTGTTGAGCTGCCTGGATCTGAGGGATGGAGGACACAAGCACCTCTGTGGCCACCACTACAACACTGTATTGGGTTATACCCAAGTCAGCTTAGCACTAAGTCTTGTCCAGGGCTCAGAGTGACCACTGCTTGTCTAAAGCCAAGGTTCACCTAAGGTACAAGAGCTCTTCAGTTAGCAGGTGGAGAATCCAGCCAGAAGGACTTGTGTCCTTTCCTTCATGGTGGGGAACTCCCGTCAGGCCCACAGCAGGTACAGAAATACCATATGAGAGCCAAGGCCTGTAGAAGAAAACCTTAGGAATGTTCTTGGTGCTCTATTCTACTGCAGCTGTTCTGGCACTCAAGCTGCAAGACAGTCCTTCCTATTCTTTATTCTCCTTTCCTGAAGCAGAAGGAGTCTCTCATCATGGCCATCACTGTCCCAGGCCCATGGTGAGTACTGCCTGGCTACCACCAATGTTCACTCAAACCCCAAGGGCTCTTCAGTCAGCTTGTGGTGAATGGTACCAGAACTGCGTCTCTCCTTTCAGGGAAGTCAGTTCCTCTCTGATCCAGGGCAGGTCCAGAAATGCCATCTGGGAGCCAAAGCCTGGAATTGGGAAGCTTAAGAACTTGCTTGGTGCTCTAACCTGCTGTGACTGAGTTGGTATCCAAGCTGCATGACAAAGTCCCCTTTTCTCTATCTTCTCCTTTGCTCAAGCAGAAAGTCTCTCCTATGGCAACTACAGCTGAGAATGGACTCTGTCACACTTGAAGCTAGCACAGTACTGGGTCTCATCTAAAGCCAGCTATGAGTATTGCCTGGTAACTCCTGATGTTTATTTAAGGCCCAGATCTTTAGTCAGCAGGTGATGAATCCTGCCCGGACTAGGTTTTTCCCTTCAAGGTAGGGGGTTCTTTCTGGCCCATGTGTCTAGAAGCATCATCTGGGACCTAAGGCCTGAAATGTATGACTTAGGACTTTGTCTTTTTCTGTCTTCTACAGTGGTTGAGTTGGTATCCAAGTTGCAAGACAAAGTCCTATTTACTCCCCCTTTTCCTCTCCTCAAGTGGAAGGAAGGAATCTCTCCTATAGCTGCAAGCTATGCTACTTAGGGTTGTGGGAGGGGTAATGCAAGCACTCCCTTGAGCACCCCATGTGGTTTCTCATGACATCACATAAAGCCCAAGATCACTCGCTCCAAACCAAGCATAGCACCAGAACTTGCCCAGGACTTATCTGTGGCCTAGACTGCCAGAGTAGTTTAGCCTGAGGTGGTGAGGCTAACTGAAACTCTGATTCTGACTGCTAAGACAGACAATTCTCCTCTCTCTAGGGCTGGTCTAAATGGCTCTCTGTGGAAACCAGTAACTCTTCCCTGTGTTGCTTTCCACTGTGACAAGGAACACTGAATTTGAATGCAAATTCTCACAGTCACTGCTTTCTCTACCAAAAGCAAGAAGATTCTCTCTCTGTGCCATGTGGTCACTGCCAGTGGCTGGGGCAGGGGTGTTGGTGGCAATTCAGGACTATCTTTTCTACCCTCTTCAGTGCTTTTTTCCTTAACATGATGTTCAAACCAGCTACTGTGATCACCTGAGTTTTGTTTTTTATGAGAGTGTTTCCTTGTTTACATAGTTGTTCAGTTTGCTGGTCCTGCATGAGTGATTATTACTGGAGGGTTCCATTTAGCTATCTTGCTCTGTATTCTCCTAATATTATCTTTTTAACAATTTCACGTTTATTTTAACTTTATGTTATACATTTCATCTTTAGTAACATTTTAGTATATGGCTTAATAAGAACATCAACATATAGGTTTTCAGTCTTTAAATTTAACAACTTAGAAATTTCCACTATTTTCTCTTTTCTCTCCAACCCACTAATCCTTATGTTAGCACTCTCTTATACCATTTCAAATTGTTAACTTGCTAACTGCTCTTTTGCTACTAATCTGTTTACACACATGTTCATTTTTCACATTGTCAGGAGTGTTAACTTTTTACAGAAGCAAATTTGATCATTTATTCATTTTTCCCCTTTCCTCTGGGGCCAATAATACCACCACTGGCTTTCCATAGGTGAAAGGATACATATAAAAAGTGCAAATTCCTTAATTTAAAATGTATTTTTTTTGAAGTATAAACACTCAATATTTCTTTGGAATAATAGATTATTATCAAATTTCCTGTACCATAAGCATACATATATAAAACAATAACTATTTTCAAAATGCATAATGCCATTTCATGTTTTCAAATATGTTCTTCCCTCTGTCTAAATTGTCCACTTCAACCTACGTATAGCTTTCTCTGTGGTATGGATGATAATCCTAAGAGACACAATCCCAAATGCCATAGTCCCAAATACTGAAATTCTTAAAGCTCAAATGTCCTTAAATTCAAAATCTTTAAAGTCTAAAATCTCTAACTTTTAAAATCCTATAAGTCACAATTCTGAAAGATTAAAATCTCAAATGTTGAAATCCTGAAACCTGAATTCTAAAAAAGGGATTATTGTGTTTTTGGTTGTATGCAAGACAGTTGCATCATATTCATTGCATCATGTTAGGTAGAACTTTTACCTTGTTATTGTCTTTATTTTGAAATTAAGTAAGGTTTAAGAAAGTACATATGGGTGCCAAGTGGACAAAGAATAGACTCATGGACTGGTATCAATTTGACTGGATTAAAGAATATCGTATTAGTACATTTTCACACTGCTATAAAAAACTACTTGATACTGGGTGATTTATTTTTAAAAAAGAAAAAAAAACAGTTTTAATTGACTCAGTTCGGTATGGCTGAGGATGCCTGAGGAAATTTACAATCATGGCCAAAGGCAAAGGGTAAGCAAGGCACATCTTACATGGTGGCAGGAGAAAGACAGAAATAGGAAATAATGCCACATACTTTTAAACAATCAGCTCTCATGAGAACTCACTCACTACCATGAGATGAGCATGCAGGAAATTTGCCTCCATGATTCAATCACCATCCACCAGGTCCCTCCCCTGAAACATAGGGATTACAAGCTGAGATGAGATTTGGGTGGGGACACAGAGCCAAACCATATCAAATATCTAGAAACTTGATAAAGCATTATTTTGAGTGTATGTCTGAGGGTGTTTCCAGAGAAAATTAGTGTGAGTCTGAGTGGACCATATGGGGAAGATCTGTCCTCAATATAGAAGAACAGCATTAGGTCAGCCTAGGGCCCAGATAAAATGGATACAGAAGGAAAATTAGTCTCTTTAAGTGTTAGGACAGATGTTACTTCTGCTCTCTTGGACTAAAGGATGCCATAATCACCAGGCTTTGGACTATAAGACTTATACTAGTGGCTTCCTCAGTCCTGACACTTTCAGACCTGAACTGAGAGTTACAGTATGAGCTTCCTTCTGTCACCTCTTTTATTAAAACCAACACCAGTGCCTATTTCCACTTTAAAATATCAACTAATATTTGCTTAGCACACCTGATACGTGTTCAGCAATTAGATTTAAAAATGTAATTTAAAAATAATATAATATTTGGCAGTGACATACATGAAATATATTTGATCATGCTCTTTTCAAAATATCAGCTGACTCATTTTTTATGAGGTATTATTTTCACAGTATCAGTTAACATAATATACCTCTGGCTTATGTTAAAGTAACATGAAGTAACATGATTATTTTTGAATGTAGAAACTATTTTGAATATATAAACTCATTTTATAGAAAAAATCAGCATACTGTTAGTCAATATTTATTTATTTTTTCTATAATTTCAATTAACATCAATGTTAGATTTTTAAATTTTTATTTATTACTTGTGGATATTCTAGGAATTTTCTATTTATATGTTTTATACACTATTTTATTAGAGTATCTGAATGGTATTTACTTGACTAGTCAATGTGATTCACCACATAAATAGAATGAAGGATAAAAATGACATAATTATCTCAATAGAAAAAGCATTTGGGCCGGGCGTGGTGGCTCAAGCCTGTAATCCCAGCACTTTGGGAGGCCGAGGCAGGTGGATCACGAGGTCAAGAGATCGAGACCATCCTGGTCAACATGCTGAAACCCCGTCTCTACTAAAAATACAAAAAGTTAGCTGGGCATGGTGGTGCGTGCCTGTAATCCCAGCGACTCAGGAGGCTGAGGCAGGAGAATTGCCTGAACCCAGGAGGCGGAGGTTGCGGTGAGCCAAGATCGCGCCATTGCACTCCAGCCTGGGTAACATGAGTGAAACTCCGTCTCAAAAAAACAAAAAAATAGAAAAAGCATTTGACAAAATATAGTTTATAGCAAAACTCTCAACAAACTAGATATAGAAGGAATTTACATCAACATAAGGAAGGCCATATATCACAAGCCCATTTACCATCATACTCAATGGTAAAAAAATGGTAAACTTTTTCTCTAATATCAGGAACAAGGCAGAGATGCACTCTGGCCACGTTTCTCAAATTAGTATTAGAAGTCCTAGTCAGGGCAAATATGCAAGAAAAAAAAAGACATCTAAATTAGAAAGAAAGATGTAAAATTATCAGTGGCAGAAGATAATATGATGTCACATGTAGCAAACTCTAAAGACTCAGAAAAAAACTGCTGAAACTAATGAATTCAATACAGTTACAGAATACAAATATCAACATACAATAGTCAGTTGTATTTTTATATTAAAGGAAGTTAATTTTTCTTTTTGATGATTCACTGTTTGTATACAAAACAATTCAATTTACCATAGCCTTAAAAAGAATAAAATGCTTACAAGTAAAGCTAACCAAGAATGTGAAAAGCTTGTACACTGAAGTCTACAAAACTTTGATGAAAAAAATTAAAGACACAAATAAATAGGGATATAGCCTGTGTTTATGGATTGGAAGACTGACATTTTAAAGTGTTTATATTACCCAAAGCCTATATTTAAAGTATGAATTTCTTAGAATTATTCATTTCAACTTCTCATGAAAATTCTACATCTCAAGAATGCGCTTAGACTAGTGTCCTCATACAATTTCTCTTTATATGATGACATGCAGGCAGTGTCCTCATATGCTTATGTTCTTTATCATGTTTTATATTTTCCTGAGAATTCTGAAGACTGAAAATTCAGCACATTCAAAACTGAACTCAGTAATTTTAAATCTCAAATTATCTCTCTTCTTTTTAGTATTTTACCTCAGTGAATGATAACATCATCTACTTCCCAGATAGTCAACCTTGAAATCTCTGGGTTAGAGTTGACTCTTCATTTTCCCTCCCTTTCACCTTATAAAACATATTCAGTTAATCATTTCTTGACAATTCTTCCTCTCAGCTTTACCAAAGGTTTTCTTTCTCAGTATGGATTTTTCCTCCTGTCTTCTAATTGTATTCTCCTAAATGATTTTCCTGCTTTCTATCCTGCACCCTTAGATAACTTTCCTCTGAATAACCATGGTTGCTTTTATAAATGACTTATTCTACCAGTTCTCATTAATCCTAGTTAGGACTAGTCATTTCTTATCTCCCTGTGCACAGTACAGCACCCACCCTTGAATTAGAAATAGTTTCAAAAGGACATTGGACACATATTTAGTTATTAGAAAAGTTCACCTTAGTAGTGCACTTGGATAAGACAAACATTTTATGAAGATCCAGAACTGGCATGAACTCTTAGAACCTCTCAAAAATCTTGGCTGGTGGAAAGATAAAATTCACAGTAGGCAATCATCTATGTTTCCTTTCATTGATAGATTTAGGGAGGATTTAGACTCACATTCCCAACTCTTGCAAGGGCCATAGTGTAATAAAAATAATTTATTTTTTTAAGAAATAATTTATTTCTTTAATTGTGGATCTAAATTAATTTTTGTTTAGTGATGCCTTCATGTCTTATCAAATATGGCATATAATAGTTTGCTTGGTGGATTTTTTTTATTTACAAATTATTAATATAACCTGCTTTACATATTTTCTTTTACATAAAAGAATAAATTTTTGATGACTTTTTTCTTTATTTTTCTTTATTTTCTTTATTATATTCAGCTATATTTATAGGCCAATAACAAAAAACTAAGTTAAATTTGAAGGTTTCTCAGAAAAAGCATATGAAAGTGCTACTGGGGGAATTAATTCAAACTGTCCTTTGTTTCTCACTCTAGTTCTTTTATGTTTAAAAATATGAGAACAGCTAATGGATAAAAATTGGAGCTTAACTTATGATTCCCAGACACTCACTGTAACCTCCTTCATCTCTCTTTGATCTTTAAGAAAGCCAAATTTACTTAAATTGCTCTTTTTAAAAAACTCATTTCATCCTTTTGGCTTATCTTTTCTAATTCAATATGTAAACCTTTTTTATAGACCTAAATATCTTCTAAAAATTAGACTCGAGTTTGAACTTACAATACAGTATGTCAATTGTAATTATGAATGCATGCAATTTTAGAATCTGTGTTATAAGCATAATTACTTTAAAAGTTTTCTCTGAATTTATATTACGGTTTGTATTTGCTTTTCTCTTCACATTTAATAGATTGTTGGCCTGGAACCACAAGCTTAGGGAAAAAAATATACCAAGCCAAAGTTCAGGTTCTATGATGAACAGTTTTGTTTTTTTTTTTTTTTTTTCTTTTTCCTCTACCCTATTTTGTTGTGAAGATATATCTATCAGAAGCAAAGCTGCCTTGTCAATGAGAAAATCCTTAATAGACTGACCTTTAGCTTGTGGAGGGCCAAAACTGAAATCCAACAGGTTACTTTTAATTAGTTAAGATGTCACTTCAAGAAAAAAATAGTGAAACAAAGTCGTAATTCTGGTAGGCATTTGTTCAATTGGGATTTGGAAAAAGCTGACAGGAAGCAATGCTGTCAAGCTTTAATGACTTCTTGAACCTGAGTGACAACACAACATTTCATTATAAGTAGGTCAAGGTTAGCTTGTCACACAGTGGCTACACAGATATATATCACAATCCCTAGTATACATATCAGAATAAAATTCAGAAAAAAAATGAATCAGAACAAATTCATGTTATTGATTTATTTCTCTTTTGTCAACAATTTATAAACTTATCAGAAGTATAGGATTTGTATAGTAAAAGAAATTATAAAGCAAAACAATAACATTTATAACTTATGTATTTCTATATAGAAGCTTGAAGCAAATGATTAAATTGAAAAATTTAGATTCATCTACAGATTATTTTCTCAACTCTGAGAGAGAACTTGAAAAGCTTATGCTTACAGAAAAATTTCATTACTTTGTCAGTGAATATATTTACTAATGAATAAAGTTTAATATTTGGGAATTTTAATTGGTGATGCACCAAAAAACAAGCTTGTTTTTATTGCTATAGTAATCAGATATAAGTGTTTTCCTCCTGGAATTCACTTTCCACCTTTCTACTTACACTAAATCTCTCATTGGCTGAAGACTAAGAAATAAATAATCAAATTTGTCTTTATCTTGCTTTTACTCAAAATTATCCTTCAAGTTTATTCTTGTTCAGGTTAGTTTTCATTATACAATTTTTTCCTAACAATTTAAAATGAAGCAAAAAGCAAAAATAAAAACAACTGAAATTAAATATATGTGTATATATACGTAAGCAAATATTGATATATATGTATATGCACGTATATACATAGCTCAAATAATGTAAAATGAAAATAAATCAATATAAACTTCATTTTTTTTTTTTTGTACATGTAGTAGTGTGACTTCATTTTCATCTTCTTGTGGTAGTTTGTAATTTAAAAAGAGTAAATATTATTTGCAGTTTTTAAAGAAATCACAGAGATATAGAGGGAAATGTAATCAGCTACCATCAAATCATTGTAAATACTTTGTTGCTTTCTGTCCAATATTTATCATACATTTTCTCTGGATTCTATGAAAATCCCTTTGATGTCAGTTTACCCATACCTGGGTCTTATGGGTAAATTTAGCTTATTTAGGTTTGAGGTACACTACAGACCAAACAGTATTAATATGTGAAATATTCAATTTGCATAGGTTTTAGATGTGTGCTAATATACAGGGTGATGCCATTTATTTTACTTCTAAATTAAAGTTTGTACCATCTGTGCTCAATTGATATGACAGCTATTAAATTATTTGAATAGAGTACAAAAGAGATGTTTTCTCAAATAAAATGTTCAGCTGCCTCCTTAGAGCAGTCCTAGCTTCTTCCCACCTCCTTAGCCAGTAGAATGCTTATTTCACGCCCTAACTATGAAAGCCCAGTGGTTCATAGAGCTTTACTCGCATAAACATAGCTATATCCAGTTTATCTTACCCTTTTTTTTCTCCTCTATGTCAACAAAAATTGGTGACCTACAGTTGGTGACAGTAGAAGGTAACAAGCTATTTTACTGCAAAATGTTAATGTTTTACTAATATGATATGGCTTGGATGTGTCCCCACCAAAATCTCATCTTGATTTGTAGCTCCTTTAATCCCCACAGGTCATAAGAGGGACTCGATGGGATGTAGTTGAATAATGTGGGCAGGTTTTCCCCATACTGTACTTGTGATAGTGAATAACTCTTAAAAGATCTGATAGTTGTATAAAAAGCAGTTTTGTGGTACACACTCTCTTGCCTGCAGTCATGTAAGACGTGCCTCCTCCTTCACCTTTCACCATGATTTTGAGGCCTTCCCAGCCATGTGGAACTGTGAGTCCATTAAATATCTTTTTCTTTATAAATTACCCAGTTTATTAGCAGCATGGGAACAGACTAATACAGTAAATTGGTACCAGTGCATTGGGGTGCTGCTATAAGGATCCCCAAAGATGTGGAAGGGACTTTGGAACTGGGTAACAGGCAAAGGCTGAAACAGTGTGGAGCTCTCAAAAGAAGATGGGAAAATTTAGAACTTCCTTGAGACTTGGGGGCCTTAGAAGACCGGGAGATGTGGGATAGTTTGGATCCACACAGAATTCCCTCTTGGGAACTGCCTAGTGGAGCTCTGAGAAGAGGACCACTGTCCT
Source organism: Sapajus apella (assembly GCF_009761245.1). Lineage (NCBI taxonomy): Eukaryota > Metazoa > Chordata > Mammalia > Primates > Cebidae > Sapajus > Sapajus apella. The sequence continues at coordinate 9,805,151 of NW_022436968.1, read as the reverse complement.
CCAAACCCCAGAACGGGAGATCAAATGACAGCTTGCACTATATACCTGGAAAAGCGATAGACAATGCCCCAGCCCAAGAAGGAAGCCAAAAGGGGGACTGTACCCAGCAAAACTGGAGGGGCGGAGCTGCCCATGGCTGTGGAACCCCATCTCTTGCATCAGCGTGACTTGGATGTGAACATGGAGTCAAAGGAGATGAATTTGGAGCTTTAAGATTTGACTGCCCTTCTACATTTTGAACTTGTGTGGGACCTGTAGCTACTTCATTTTGTCTAATTTCTCCCATTTGGAATGGGCATATTTACCCAATGCCTGTACCATCGTTGTATCGAGGAAGTAACTAACTACCTTTGGATTTTACAGGCTCATAGGCAGAAGGGACTTGCTTTGTCTCACATGAGACTTTGAATTGTGCGCTTTTGAGTTAATGCTGAAATGAGTTAAGGTATTGGACTTCTGGGAAGGCATGATTAGTTTTGAAATGTGAGGGCATAAGCTTTAGAAGGGGCCAGGAGTGGAATGATATGGTTTGGGTGTGCTTCCAACCAAATTTCATCTTAAACTCTAGCTCCCATAACCCCCATGTGTCGCGAGAGAGACCAGTGGGAGGTTATTCGACGAAGAGGCTGGGTTTTTCCTCTGCTCTTCTAATGATAATGAATAAGTCTCATAAAATTTGATGGTTTTATGTAAAGCAGTTCCCCAAGCTTTCTTGCCTGCTGCCAAGTAAGATGTGTCTTTGCTCCTCCTTCACCTTCTGCCATGATTATGAGGTGTCTCCAGCCACGTGGAACTGTAAATTCATTAAACCTGTTTTTCTTTAAATTATCCAGTCTTGGGTATGTCTTTATTAGCAGCATAAGAACAGACTAATATACAATATTAATAGAGTAATTCTAAGTTTTATAAAGGTAAATAAATGAAGAAATTAGCCCACTGGTTCAGTTAGAAGCTTGAGTACCTACCTAGACAAAAGTAGACACTACATTATAGATAGTTGTAACAGCGTGATTATAGATAGAGGGAAGGGAATGATGGCTGCCCTCTTTAAAGACAACCTGCCACGCATTCTTTTAAAGCACATGCACTGTGGATAGTTGTAAGTATTTTATAGATATTGGTTAATTATCTTCTTGGAAACACTATGTGGCAATTATTATTTTATTCATGAAACAAGAATATATACATACAATAAAAATGGAACTGATGTGGTAATTATGTATACTAATCACTTTCCACCCTCTCCCAACTTGAAATTGACTCCCCAGTGTATAATTCCGGCACCAGCCAAACACTAATATTGGCTATTAGAGAAAGAAAGAGAAATAAACATATGAGAAAAGAATTATGAGAGAAAAAAATACATAGAGGCACTCACTTTTGAGATTTTATTTAAAATTCTTCTCCAATTTTTTATCATAAGATAAAATATGATCTTAATTTATCTGGTATTAGTTGAACTAATTGTTGTTATTTCTTGTTTTATAATAAAATTTATCATTTTTGTCATAGGATTCTTCAAAATTTCAAACTATGTGTTATCTAGGTTACTAACTGTAGAAGTACTAAGCACTAAATTTCCATGAAAGTTAACTAGAAAGTAATATAATTTTAAATACAATTCTGTAATTTCTGAAGCCTTCCTTGTGTTTCCAACAATTAGTTATAAAAAAGCATTAAATAGGCTGAATTTGCAGCATATTTCAACTACTATAAAAACTAGCATTCTACTAAGCAAGTACAACAACATGATAGTGTTATAATTATAGACATTTGATTTTGCTTTAGAAAAAAATCTAGTTTAGGTATTAAATTATGTCATGTTTTGAGTTCCATTTTGCACTTCATTAAATTTACCTGATCATCAATTATAATATTCAGTTTTAATGATGAAATTCATATATAATTTAATTCATTTTCTTTATTTCAACTTGCAAAATTATAAAAAAAAAGTCTCAACTAAAACTGATTAATTTCACCATAATTTTGCTCTATGATATTTTATAAACTTTTACTTTTCAAATCTTTTAATAATGACTTTTAAAATTGCATTATGCAAGACATCTATTAAATTTCTAGAATTGGGCTGCCTGGGTGAGAGGTGTGTCACAACTTGAATTTGATAGACCTAGAAAAAGTTCTTAATATATATTTTTTGAATCTTTTTTTTTCCCCCAGTGGCTGATACCATGTATTAATTGATGGTACAATTTTTTAATTGAGTGCCTTCAAAGCGATAGATAAGAATCTGGCCACTGTGGAAACAGATGTGAGCAAAAACAAACCAAACCCTTGCATTCATTCATACAACCTATGTTTCTTCTTGAAATCAAATTCCTGGCATATGTAGTAATAGCCTTTTTTTTTGTTGGGAGAGACAATATGTATTTTTTATTAAGGTAAAATTATATAATCAACAACTAATTATTTGAAAACAAATAAGTGCTATTTCATGTATTCCTATTCACATTGTTTGTAGTACATTCACAAAGTTGTGCAATTGTCATCTCCCTCTAGTTTGAAAACATTTTCATTGCTATTAAATCAAATTTCTTATCCATTAAGCAATGGCCATCAATTCCTATTCTCTTCAAATTACCCAACCATCAGTCTCCTTCTGTTCCATGAGTTTATCTACTCTGGATATTTCACAGAAATAAAATGATGTAATATATAACCAATTATGACTGGCTTCTTTCACTTAGCATTAAGTTTTCAAGTTCACTCACATTGTAGCAGATAATCTTTCATTCCTTCTTATGACTAACATTCCATTCTATGGATATATCACATTCTGTTTATCCATTAATTTCCTGAAGGACATTTGGGTTGATTCTACTTTTTGGCTATTATGAGCAGGCTACTATGAACATTTGTGCACAAGGATTTGCTTTTTTTTTTAAAGATAGATAATAATTGGGAGTCATGTGCTGTCCTATAGTGGAGGAGCTGAATGTATTCTTTTCTTCCATCCTCTCTCCTGCAAGAACTCCCCATTGACCAAACCCAATCAAAAGCCAAGGAGCACAGGGAAACACTGGTATAGTTCATACATGTAAGCCTTCCCAGCAGAGAACAGAATGAATATAGAGTGGATCTGGAGACTCCAGTCGATTTCTAGCACAGGTGAGCTTCTCTGGATCACCAGTTAAAATGTAGAACAGTGCAAAGCCAGGGGTGGAACACTGACCCAACCACCAATAACATTCCAGTTAGACATTGATCTATTAAAACAGAAAAATGCAGTTAATGTAAAAGATTTAAAGATGAAAATTTTCTCTACATTCCTGGTACATTGATGCCTCTTTCTTCTGTTACTGCTTTCAAAGGTATTGCCACTCTGTTTCCTATACTGTTCACTGAGTTAAAAAAAAAAATCAAAAACAAAAAAACATAGTTTCCGTGGTGGCATGCTCCAGCTACTTAGGACTCTGAGACATGAGAATTGCTCAAACCTGGGAGGCGGAGGTTGCAATGAGCTGAGAGTGTGCCACTGCACTTCAGACAGACTGAGACTCCATCTCAAAAAAATTAAATAAAATGAAATAAAATAAAGTAAAAAAAACATAATTTTGACTTAGGTTTTCTAACACAAATTATTTATGCTAATAGCAGCTATTCTTTATTTTATTTTATTTTATTTTTTTAAATATACATATTTTATTGCACTTTAGGTTCTGGGTACATATGAAGAACATGCAGGATTGTTGCATAAGTACATATATGGCAATGTGGTTTGCTGCCTCCATCCCCATCACCTATATCTGGCATTTCTCCCCATGTTGTCCATCCCCAACTCCCTAACTCCCCCGTCCTTCCCCTAGTCCTACCCACACAGACCTCAATATGTGATGCTCCCCTCCCTGTGTCCATGTGTTCTCATTGTTCAACACCCGCCTATAAGTGAGAACATGTGGTGTTTGATTTTCTGTTCCTGTGTCAGTTTGCTGAGAATAATGGTTTCCAGCTTCATTCATGTCCCTACAAAGGACATGAACTCATTGTTTTTTATGGTTGCATAGTGTTCCATGGTGTCTATGTGCCACATGTTCCCTGTCCAGTCTATCATCGATGGGTATTTGGGTTGGTTCCAAATATTTGCTATTGTAAACAGTGCTGCAATGAGCATATGTGTGCATGTGTCTTTATAACAGAACAATTTATACTCCTTCCGATATATACCCCGTAATGGGATTGCTGGGTCAAATGGAATTTCTATTTCCAGGTCCTTGAGGAATTGCCACACTGTCTTCCACAGTGGGTGAACTAATGTACACTTCCTCCAACAGTGGAAAAAAAAGTGTTCCTATATCTCCACATCCTCTCCAGCATCTGTTGTTTCCGGATTTTTTAATGATCGCCATTCTAACTGGCATGACAAAAACAAGCAATGGGGAAAGGATTTCCTGTTTAATAAATGGTGTTGGGAAAACTGGCTAGCCATGTGCAGATAGCAGCTATTCTTAACTGAATTTAGGTAAACATACGAAAAAATGCTCATCACTGGTCATTAGAGAAATGTAAATCAAAACTACATTGAGATACCATCTCACGCCAGTTAGAATGGCGATCATTAAAAAATCTGGAGACAACAGATGCTGGAGAGGATGTGGAGATACAGGAACACTTTTACACTGTTGGTGGAAGTGTACATTAGTTCACCCACTGTGGAAGACAGTGTGGCGATTCCTCAAGGACCTGGAAATAGTTGTAATCTGTATATTTGTATATATATATATAAAATATTGATAAATTCAGCGTATCATTTCCTTCTCTGGATATCATATGCATTCTTGCATTTGCATCCCTTCTAGAATCTTATCATCTGAAAATGTGATAACTATCACCTTGAAGGCTTCTCCAAGTTACTCATAATACTTTACTCTGTGATAGTTATATTTTTAAAGCTATGCCTTCTTATAGGTTATCATCAACTACAATAAATGTAATACACTTTGAATGTGTCTCCCTGCCCAAATCTTACACTGAAATGTGATCCCCAATGTTGAAGGTAGAGCCTGGTGGGAGGTGACTGGTCATGACAGTGGATTTCTTATGCATAGTTTAGTACCATCCCTTTAGTACTGTCCTTGTGACAGTGGGTGAGTTCTCATGAGATCTGGTCATTTTTAAATGTGTAGCACGTCTCCTGCTCCTGCTCTAGCCATTTGATGTTCTTGCTCCCCATTTGCCTTCTGCCCTGATGATAAATGTCCTGAGGCTTCCCCTAAAGACAAGCAGAGGCAAGCATCATGCTTCCAGTATAGCCTGCGGAACCATGGGCCAATTAGTTGGCTTTTCTTTATATATTACCCAGTATCAAGTATTTATTGATAATGATATAAGAATGGATGAATACAAGACTTTAAAATGTGTGTAATGCTATTTCCATGTAACCTATGCATCCCATTTGCTATATATATAGTCTTGATGAAAACTTAAATAACAGGTTTTAAATTTTCCCTGCTCAACAGGCATTTTGCCACAAAAACATCACATATCATTTTTATCAAGGCCATTTGTATAATGCTTGTGACGTTTAATTTTTCACATCTTTATCAATTTTGGAAGCATTTGGGCACTACCATCCTTAACTTCTTCTCTGTTTTTCAAAATTACATCATTTAAACTTTACCTATATTTCTTATAAATTACAATCTTGCTTAAGAAATTAGTATTATTTAAAGAAATAGAAGACTCATGATTCTGTAACCTTTCCTATCCATAGATCCATTAGAAATTACAAAAGCAACCATATCATTGGATTAGGAATTAAAAATGGGTATTTCTTTTAGACTGCTTGTGTGGTTACCACAGTCCAGGTTCCTCACCTGTTCCTAGCAGGATATGATTTAAAAATTGACAATATTAACAAATTATCCACAATGCCTGTACTTATCCTTGGAAATGTGATTCTTATTAATCGTGGATGTAAGCAAACTAAGATTCCCCTCTCTTTCATACCCATTAGAGTATTCAGCTTCCCTGTGCTAATTTTTAATGTGTGCTTTGCTTCCTGTGGCAAGTCAAAATCTCTTTGAGGGCAGAAAAGATGGCACATTCATATATAACCTGAGCATAGTAAGAGAAAAAAAGGAAAATTGTTCTCACTTTATTGCCTACTTATGTTTTATTTTGTCATCAAAATAAGCAGAATTATTACTCTCTATAGCAATCTTCATAATAAAAGTTCTAAAATAAAATATTATAAATTCTCAAATGCAAACTCACTAGCATTAAGTTACTTATCCAAATCAGTATCTTAACAGCTTTATTTTTCTTAAAGTAATTTTATGGTTAACACCATTTATTAAAAGTCAACAACAATCTTTTTTAAAATATAGTTTATGTAATTACTTTCCTACAATTATAATTTTATACAGATATTTCTAAAATTCGAGAGCATCTGGGAGCACCCATGTAGGCATATGAATTGATCTATGTGTTTTCTGCTTTCTATCTTGTGTATTATTATTATCATTATTTGCATAGCGGCCATCTTTTATTTTTGAGATCCTACCTGGTCTGTTTAAAAGATAGTAACAAAATTTAAGTAGTTTAACAATATCAATATCTTTAAATCACATACATTTAGCTTTCATAGATTTGAGGCTTCTATTATTTGTTTAAATCTAGTTTATAATAAGAAATACACTGGCCTAGTTGAAAATATCTGAAGGTGAAATATCTTGAAGTATTAAATAATGATGCCTGCCACCTTTTTATAGATCTTAACATTAAGTGTTTTCCAGTCAGAGGCATCTATTGATGTAAAAAGTTTGAAATTATTATTGTGGCAACATGGAAATGGATACACAAAAGAAATCAGTGCTTAGCTTATATTTTACTATTTGTTCTTGGGGTATTTATTAGGATGCTAGATGAGATGCATTGTACAAAACATTTTGGGAATTTTATAATAATATATGAATGTGTGTGTATATAAATACATATACATACAGGTATACATATATAAATGTAAATCATATACTAAGAGTTTACTTATTGGTTTTTATATACTGTATAACTTTCAGTTTGCTTCTATACTAATATGTAGAATTTTAAGAATTTTTGGTCTAGTGATAATTGAGTTACATTTCAAATAAACAAAGCATTTTTCAAAATGAGAAGTTTAGTGTAAATATACATAATCAATGTAAGAAAGTATTCAACATTACTTCAGTGTTTTGGCTTACTGCATATAGTCAGAGGCATCCATTGACATAAGGAAGAGTGAGATTACTATTGAGAACACGAGAGTTTATTTTTATGATATAATAAATTCTGTTCTACATAATATGTGGTTTAATATTTTTCTCTTTTGAATCAGGGCCCAACTCTGGTACCCAAACTGGAGTGAAGAAATGTAATCATAGTCACTGTAGTCTCGAATTTATGAACTGAATTAAACCTCCCACCTCAGCCCCCCAGGTGTCTGGGACTACAGGTGTATGCCCCCATGCCCTACTAATTTTAAAACTTTTTTTGAGACTGGTTCTCATTCCATTGCCCAGGAAGTCTCAAATGCTTGGCCTCAAGCAATCTTCCTGCCTTGGCATCCCAAACTGCTAGGATTATAGACATGAGCTGCTGCACCCAAACACTTGTTATAATTTATTTGTGCAATTCCCAATTTTGCAACCATTTTGATTGAGAAAATAGGAAATGAAATAAATTCTCTTAAAAATTTTCCTTTCAATATAATCAAATTTGAAGTCAAGCTATATTTTAGGTTGTAACTGAAAAAAAAACAGAAAAAAAAGATGAAAGAAAATCAATGAATCTGACCAATTTTATTAAAACGTAAATATGCATTTGAAAGCCACATTACAAAATGTATTTCATTTAATTGCAAGACAATCTGTGAGCATTTACAGGAAATTTTCTCAAGTAAAAGAATGCAATATCACAATTGATTAAGTTATAAATAAACATATGATTTTTCTGGAGCAACTGTGGTAATTGAAACCTTTTAATATTACACTAAATTAATTTGGAAATAATGATTTTTACAGATATGAAAATAATTTATTTCAAAATAGCAATAAGGCACATTTACTTCAGCAAATAAAATAATTTAGCTGAAGTGACCAGATTGAGGCAGAAGCCAGTTTTGCTTTTATTAACCAAATAAATGCAATGATTCTGCCATTTATTTTCTATGTGCTTTTATGTAGATACATATGTTTGTATAGGAATGAACTAGCAATGAATTTAATTGTCATGCACAAATGTCACTGAGTCTTGATAAGAAAACAAAATCCTAGCAAATACCTTAATTTCTCCCCCACAGATCTACCAAGTCTGTAATGCAAATGAGTGATGCAAATCATAGCCAAATGATCTTAAATGTTAGATGTTTACTATTTAGATTGTCCTTGAAACCCATCTTGAGAAATACTGTCTTAAATCATGAAATTATCACTGTCTTTTTTTTTTCCCATTTATTTATTTTATTGCATTTTAGGTTTTGGGGTACATGTGAAGAACATGCAAAATTGTTGCATAGGAACACACGTGGCAGTGTGATTTGCTGCCTTCCTCCCCATCACCTACATCTGGCATTTCTCCCCTTGCTATCTCTCCCCAGCTTCCCACCCCCCACCCTCCCTCCCCTATTTCCCCCCAACTGACCCCAGTGTGTAGTGCTCCCCTCCCTGTGTCCATGTGTTCTCATTGTTTAACACCCGCCTATGAGTGAGAACATGTGGTGTTTGATCTTCTGGTCTTCTGTCAGTTTGCTGAGAATGATGGTTTCCAGGTTCATCCATGTCCCTACAAAGGACCCAAACTCATCGTTTTTGAACTGTCTTTAAAGTGCATTGTACTCATAGGCGGGTGTTGAACAATGAGAATACATGGACACAGGGAGGGGAGCACTACACACTGGGGTCAGTTGGGGGGAAATAGGGGAGGGACAGTGGGGGGTGGGGAGTTGGGGAGATGTAGCAAGGGGAGAAATGCCAGATGTAGGTGATGGGGAGGAAGGCAGCAAATCACACTGCCACGTGTGTACCTATGCAACAATCTTGCATGTTCTTCACATGTACCCCAAAACCTAAAATGCAATAAAATAAATGGAAAAAATAAAAAATAAAATAAAAAATAAAAATCAACAAAAATTAAAAAATAATAAAAATAAAAAATAAAGTGCATTGTAATTAAATCGCAGTTTGAGAATATGAACATTTTTATTTTACCATGTAATATTACTCTTCAACTTACTCTTTTTGATAATCTTGAACATGTTTATACATTCCTTCTTCCATCCATTTTTTTCATCAAACAGCTTTTGAGTGCTTATCATGTTACAGGCTTGTGTAAAGCTTTATAGATAAGATAAAGGACAATACAGAAAATATATTTTAATTACCTAATGTTGTATAATAAAATTATTCCAAAACTCAATGTCATTAGAAAACAAAAATTCTATTACGTTTAACAAATATGTTGCTGCCTGGACACAGTTGGATATTTCTTCTCTTTCATGCAATGCCAGTTGTTGCTGCAGCAGTCTGCTTCAGGGCTTGAATGAGATGTTCTATTAGTCAGCTTGCACTATCATAAGGAGATACCACAGATAAGGGTTAGGGGACGAAGCTTAATCAACAGAAATTTATTTTCCCACAGGCCTGGAATTTGGAAATTCAACATCAGAGTGCCCTCATGGTGTGGTTCCAGTGGAGGGAATTCTTCCTGGATTGCCAATGGCCACCTTCTAGTTCTGTTCTCACAGGCCGAGAGAGAGCACTCTCTTCCTGTTCCTAGAAAGCCATGGTCCTATTGGATTAAGGCCCTGCCCTATGAACTCATTTACACAGCCTTTTCAACAGGTTAGATAGATGTTTACATAGTAGGTCTGTGCTCCCTATGTAGAAAATAATCAGTTATCAGTTAAGGACTGCAACTTGCATAAATTCCCTTCCACTTCATTTTATCATTTAACTTAATTCATAAGAGCAGCCCAGATTTAATGTAGAAGAAAAATATAAAAGGTTATGAATATCAGAAGGCAGAGTTTATTGGGTCTATAAAAATGTAGGCACACCCACACACACACACACACACACACACACATTTCAATTAATTATGGTGTGTCTTTAGTGCTATGAAAAACAATGATATTGTGATAAATAATTTAAGAATACCCCTACCATAGATAATTGGATAAGAAAAATTTTTGGAGAAAATAGAATTTAAAGAGATATAAAGGATGAAAAGGAATTGGTCATATTGAGAATTGGCACAAGGCTTTCAGACAGAGGAATGAATAAGCCCAAGTTTCCTTTAGTAGGAAACAACTATTTGTAAGATACTCAGTAAGTCTCTGAACATCCAGTAGTAGATAGAGTATAGCTCTGAACTCATAGCAACTGTGACAAACATTAAGCAAATAGTTATATCATTAGTGTTTTAATTATACTTGTGAGATAAATGTTTGCTCTCAGAGTTCATATTAGATAGTAGCATCTGATTCAGAAAGAAGTCTTTAATCAAGTGATGAGGTACATCAGCCACAATTTCAAACTCAAAAAGCTCTGAATGATAGTGTTCATGAATTCCAAAGATTTTAGGCATTTCATTTGGCAGCAAAATTTTATCTGAAACGAGGAAAGCTGTATGTAGCTTTTATTCATCTCACTTAGTGTGAATATTTACACATATTCCTGGAAAAAATGATGTATTTGAATATGTGTGTTGATGCAGTCTCTGCTGGGACTGTTAGATAAATTAAAATTGAAAAGCTTTTAAGTTAAGAAAAACATATAACCTTAAGCTTTTCGGATAATGAAATATACACTTACATTTACAAATGTTTCTGAAAACCCCATTTAGTGATATACTACAAAACTATAACAGGACAAAAAGTATTTCATATATAAGAGAAAAATAAAAGAACTGAGAAGGTCAGTAAAATGGAATAGGAAGTCCCAGCCCTCCTCCCCTTTCAAAAACACAGATTTAGCAACCATACACGGACCAGAATGCCTTTATGTAAATCCCAGAATCTCCGTAAGATGTTTTAACACCATAAAAGAGCGTACAACTAAGAACAATTTTATTGAAATAGGTAAGAGTACTTTCACTTTGCCTATATCACTCCCTTCCCTCAGTTGGTGCAGTTCAACAATAAGAAAGGTCCCTTCAGTCCATGATTTTTCTCATGGGGGAAAGATATTGCAAGTGGGACATTCAATGTCCCCAGCTCTTCAAAGTCCTAACAACAATAACAAAAAGTGTGTAAAAGTGTACATGAAATTTAAACTGAATCATATCAGCTTATAAAAGACTGCTGTAACTATCAGATGTTTTATGTAAGCCTCATGGTAACCATACACACATAAAACTCTCATGAAAGATAAACACACACCAAAAAACAGAAGAGAATCAAATGTATCACTACAAAACAAAAATAGCACAGCAACAAAAGAAAAGAGAAACAGTAACTAAAAGACAAAAATAATGAAAAAGTGGCAGTAGTAAGTTCTTCTCTTATAATTACTTTAAACTTAAATAGATGAAAGCCCCCTTTGAAAGACATAGAGTGATAGAATCAATGAGTAAATGAAGCAACAATATTCAACTATATGCTGTGTGCAAGAGACTTATTGGATTTTAAGGAAACACCCAGGTTGAAAGTGAAGGGATTGAAAAAAAATACATTCCATGAAAATGGTAAATGAAAGAGAACAGAGGTGGCTGTAACTATTAATATAGTAGACAAAATAGATTTTAAATAAAAAGTCACAAGACAAAAAATATCATATGATAATAAAAGAATCAATTCATCAGGAAGATATAACAATTATAAATTAAAAATATATATGCACCTTAGAAGAAAGAATAAAAAACTAAGCTGAAAGTTAGCAGAAGGAAATATACAAAATTAGAAGAAAAATAAATGAAATAAAGACTAGAAAAAGAATAGAAAAAAATTAAACCAAGGATTTTTAGTGAAAAGATAAAATTGACCAAGCTCTAGCAAAACTATTTAAGAAAACTGAAAGGTTCAAATAAATAAAATTAGAAATGAAAGAACACATTTCAACTGATTCCACAGAAGTTAATAAAATCAGAAAAAATCAACTATGAACAATTATATGTCAAAAATTAGATAAACTAGAAAAAAGTTGAGAAATTCATAGAAATATACAACCTACTAAGACTGAATCATGAAGAAATAAAAATCTGAACAAACCACTAATGAGCAGGGACATTGAATCAGTAATATCCCATTAATAAAGAAAGCAGAACTTGATAAATTCATGGGTGAATTTTATGAAACATTTGAAGGAGAATTAATATCCATCCTTCTCAAACTCTCTAAAAACTTCGAAGAAGAGAGAACACTTCCAAACTCATTTTCCATGCCATCATTACACTGATAACAAAACCAAAGGCACATGGAAAACAAAATTATATGCCAATATCCCTTAAGAACACTGAAGCAAAAATTCTCAGGAAAATGTTAGTAAACTGAATTCAACATACTTCAAAAGGATGAGCCAACATACACAAATTAATAAATGATATGCACCTAATTAACAGAGAAAAGAATAAAAATCATAGTATCTCAGTAGATGGAGAGAAGGCATTTAACAAAACTCAACATTTTTTCATAAAAAAATTTCTCAAAATGTTAGTTATAGAAGTAGGGTACCTTAACATATGTATTAGTCAGGGCTCTGTAGAGGGACAAAAATAATGGAATACATATATGTATATGTGTGTGTGTGTGTGTGTGTGTGTGTGAATAAAGGGGAGTTTATTAACACATATATAAGTTAATATATTGAGTTACTACTTAATAAACTTTCCTTTGTATGTTATATATAAGTTATACTTTTATCTATATTAATATTATTATTGTTGTCATATTAATAATTAATATTATATAAGTTAATATTAACACATACAACATATGTGAGTATAACATATAACACACACACACACACACACACACACACACACGGTAGTTTACTAAGTATAAAGGTAGTTTATTAAGTATTACCAAGCCTGCTTATATTCTAGCCAGGCTGGCATCTGATTAGATTGTGCCCACCCAAATTAAGGGTCGGTCTGCCTTTCCCAGCCCACTGATTCAAATGTTACTCTCCTTTGGCAACACACTCACAAATACACCCAGGATCAATACTTTGTATCCTTCAATCCAATGAAGTTGACACTCAATATTAACTATCGCAAGTCCATTTCTTGTCAACTTGAACCCATACACTGCTCCTGAGATTATATATAATATTAAAATAGAGATAATAATAAGGTCATAATTATCCCTAACAAAATACAACCATCTTTTGTGCAACTGGAAAGGCAACAGTCTCCAACCCAAATATTATTACATAAAGTTAATAATGCTTAAATGTTGATGTGAAGTCAGTAAATCTTATGTCACATGATAAAGGATAAAAGAAATCAAATGAAAATATATTCTAGTACAAGTGTATTCATTCACAAACACGTTTTTAACAGAAGAAGTAGGAAATATGACAGTTACAGTCATTGTTCTTCAGGTAGCTGGTATTGATGACTACCTTCTTCTACTACCCATTCTGTATTGGGTAGTGGAAGACCAACCCTTTGCCTTCATCAAGCACCTCAGCAAGTTGTGGAATTTTTCCTGGTGGAGTGACCCAAAATTTCATTTCTGAAGGGACTGGGTAATTTTTAATACTGCCTGGATTGGGCTGTCGTAGTTTCCCATTGACCTTAATGACAGGGCATGGTAATGCTAAGAAATGCCCTAATGAATCCCCTGTATTCCATGAATAGTCTTCCTTACCTTTGTTGTGGAGAGGTAGACTGATTTCTTCTTGATAATCTGTGTCAATAACCCCAGCCAACACTGTAACTGCCTACTTGGCTTGTTGAATTAAACATAGGAGGAGCCCAAAGCATCCAGGTGGCAATCTCAACTTTCAGTTTAATGGAATTGTTGTTGCGTTTCCTGGTGGCAGTGTTCCTCCTTCTGGAACTAAGACCTTTATGCCAGCAGAACACAATGTCAAGGGAACAGGAAGCAAAAATTTTGCTAGTGGATAAATAGGGGTGATTATGAGTGCCACTTCCACTTTCACCCCTTGTTTGCTGGACCTGTGAATCCTGGCTACAGGAGAAACAGTACCATATATTGGATACTGGTTCAGAGCATACATAGTCTTCTGAAGAACTTTGCCCCAGCCCTGCAAAAAAATTGTCACCTACTTAGCATTTTAATTGTGACTTCAAGAGGCCATTTCACTGTTCTATCAATCCATGCTTCAGGGTGATGGGGAACATGGTAAGACCAGTGAATTCCATGAGCATGAGCCCACTGCCACACTTCCTTAGCCATAAAGTGAGTGCCTTGATCAGAGGCAATGCTGTGTGGAATACTATGATGTGGATAATGCAGTCCATGACTCCACAGATGGTAGTCTTGACAGAAGCTTTGCATGCAGGATAGGCAAACCAATACCTGTAGTAAGTGTCTATTTCAATGAGGACAAACCTCTGCCCTTTCCATGGTGGAAAAAGTCCAGTATAATCAACCAGGTAGCTAACTGATCACCCTGAAGAATGGTGACATATGGAGGGCTAAGTGTTGGTCTCTCCTGCTGGCAAATCTCCTTTTATGTAAAGTTCACAACCAGACACACCACTCGAAGTTCTGCCAACTGGGAAGATTTTCCTTCAGAGATGTTCTAGAAAGGGGCTATAATGCTGCAGCTGACTGCTTTCAGGTGGTGCCTGCATATTGTACAGAGCCATCTGTGAACAAAACCCTAGTCTTCTCTTCCTTTGTCAACTGTTTACAAGGAACTAGCCATGAAGCTATTGGTGCAGAATGGGGGAGAGTAGTGGCAGGAGTGGAAACCATAGGCATTTGAGTCACTTCCTCATATAACTTACTTGTGCCTTCAGGACCTGCTTGAGCCCAATCAGTTATATACCAACTCCATTTGATGATGAAATGCTGCCGTGCATGACCTACTTCATGGTTGGATGGGTAGGAAAGTACCCAGTTGGTGATAGGCAGTTCAGTTCTCATGATGACTTGATGACCCATAGTCAAACGTTCAGCTTCCACCAAAGCCCAGTAACAGGCCAAGAGCTGTCTCTCAAAAGGCGAACGGTTAGCTGCAGAAGATGGAAGGGCCTTGCTCCAAAACTCTAGAGGCCTCCCCTGTGATTCACCTGACAAAGGCTCCTAACAGCATCTCTATCTGCCACTGACACCTTAAGCACCATTGGATCTGCTGGGTCATATGGTTCAAGTGGCAGAGAAGTTTGCACAGCAGCCTGGACCTGTTGCAGAGCCTTCGCCTGTTCTGGACCTGACTAAAAACTGACAGCCTTTTGGGTCACTCGATGAATTGGCCAGAGTAGAACAACCACATTAGGACAGTGTTACCTCCAAAATTCAAATAGGCCCACTAGGTGTTGTGGCTATTTTTTGGTTGTAGGAGGTGCCAAATGCAGCAACTTATCCTTCACCTTAGAAGGAATGTCTCAGCAGGCCCCACACCACTGGGCCCACAGAAATTCTAGTGAGGTAGAAATTCCCTGAATATTAGTTGGATTTATTTCCCATCCTCTCACATGCAAATGTATCACCAATAAGTCCAGTGTGCTTGCTAATTCTTGCTCATGGGACCCAATCAGCATAATTTCATCAATATAATGGATTAGTGTGATGTCTTGCAAAAGCAAAAAGCAATCAAGATGTCTTCAAATAAGATTATGACACAAAGCCAGAGAATTGATATACACCTGAGGTAGGACAGTAAAGGCATATTACCAGCCTTACCAGCTGAGAGTCAATTGCTTCTGGTGGACCTTATGGACAGGAATGGAGAAAAAGACATTTGCCAAGTCGATGGCTACATACCAGGTACCAGGAGATGTGTTAATTTGCTCAAGCAATGAAATCATATCTGGTAGAGAAGGTGCAATTGCAGTCATCACTTGATTAAGCTTAAAATAATCTACTGTCATTCTCCATAATACATCAGTCTTCTGACAGTTCAAATAGAAGAGTTGAATAGCCATGTGGTGGGAACCACCACCCCTGTGTCTTTCAAGTCCTTTATGGTGGCACTAATCTCTGCAATCCCTCCAGAGATGTGATATTGTATTTTATTTACTATTTTTCTGGGTAGATGCAGATCTAATGACTTCTATATGGCCATTCCTACCATAACAGCCCTCACCCTACCAGTCAGGGAGCCAATATGGGGGTTCTGTCAGCTGCTAAGTTTTGCTATGATAATTACGCATTCTGACACTGGGAAAATAACCACGGAATGAGTTCAGGACGCACTGGACCCACTGTAAGTCAGACCTGAGCTAAAACTCCATTAATTACCTAACTTCCTTAAGCCCTCCTTTAACTGGAGGACTGAATGACCTTTAGGGTCCCCTGGAATCAACATCAGCTCAGAGCCAGTGTCCAGTAGCCCCCACAATGTCTGATTATTTCCCTTTCCCCAGTGCACAGTTACTCTGGTAAAAAGCTGGAGTTTCCTTGGGGAAGAATGGGAGAATTTGGCATAAATTGTCAGTAATGTAATGGGGTCCTTTCTCAGGGGGCCTCCACTTCATTAAAGGGGTCCTGGGTCTGTCAACTAGCTCAAGTCTGGAAATTGAATAGTTATGATTCTCTGTTTTAATAATTTAAATTAGTCTTTTGTCCATTTGACCTAAACATTTTCTGCTTGTATAAATTAAGAAGGAATGCAGTAGATTTCCTATCAATTTCACACTTAGAAACACCATGATTAATTAGCCAATGCCAGAGCTCTACAGGATTCAGACAATTCTGATTGCTGCTTTGCCTCTGCTGTTCATTATGGTAGTTACGCCCACTTTGCCTTTGATGGTTCAGTGCTGCCACTTGCTCCTGCCACCTTGGAATCCAATTATTCCCATTGTATTTAAACTTTGTAGTTGAGTGACTATGGTTCCCACTGTTATATCTGACATGCAGAGAAGAGCAAATACAGGGCTCTTCAAAGATTCAGGTGCTGCCCTCACAAATCTATTTCACAAGGCATTGGCTAAGGGTATGTCTTCTGGACCCTCTCAGCTGGGATTATTAGGTCTAAAGGGAATAATCCACTCTACCATCCCAATCTCCCTAAACCTTTGGATCCCTTTCACTATAGTAAACCAAGGGAGATCAGGTATTTCCTGTTCGCTCACAGTGGGCCATCTTTTAGTTCATATTTCAGCTAACCAAGTAAATAAACTATTGGAATCTTTTTTTAAAGTCACTGAGCTGCAACATTAAATGCAGAGTTCCCACTTAGTGGGCTCAAATTAATAAATTCAGCCTAATCCAACTCTATGTTCCTTCCACCACTATCCCTCACCCTTAGTTTCTATTCCTATGCCTGTTCTCCATATTTCTGTTTACATAAATTAAAAAACACAAGCAGTTCTTTTTGAGTGTAGCACACCTCCTCATGAGTCACACTCTCAATCTCACCTCTAGGGTCCAGAAGAGATTTTAGTCTACTTAATAGGTCTAGAAGCAAGCATGGATGTTGGGGATGGCTTCTGAGGATAATCCTCAGAATGCTGTCACTACTAAGGAGGGGAAGCTGTTTCTTCCAGCAAAAAAAAAGGTTCATCAGAGTTTACAAACTCAATGTCCCCAGCTTCATCAGTGTCCTCTCAGATGTCTCCATTACAAGTTGCAGAGTCCCATTCTTTACCAATCAATGCCCTTAGTTTAGAAGTAGACATCTGGTCAGGCTGTGCATGTACCTTTTGTTGCAGGTCAGTCACTCGCATGATGAGTTTTTGCATTGGTTGATGCCGGTAACCCCAGCACTATGGGAAGCCAAGGTGAGTGGGTCACCTGAGGTCAGGAGTTTGAGACCAGCCTGGCCAACATGGTGAAACCCCATCTCTACTAAAACTACAAAAATTAGCCAAGCACGGTGGTGGACACCTACAATTCCAGCTACTTGGGATGCTGAGGCAGGGGAATCACTTGAGCCCAGCAGGTGGAGGTTGCAGAGAGCCAATATTGCACCATGGCATTCCAGGCTGGGTAACACAGTGAGACTCCATCTCAAAAGAAAAAAAAATAGCTTGTGCCTGTCTTTTCATAATTTCAGTTATTTCTCTACAGATATTAAGACTCTCTCTCAGAGCAGTCTTAGATTTCAGGCTCAGTATCTACTTCTGAAGCCAGGAGGTAGAATCTTTGAGTTTATTATTTTCTTTCATCACTTTGTCCACTGAACTTAGGATGAACCAACCAGCTTCATTATGTTCCTTAGTTCTCCACATATGGCCAAAGGTATTATGTATGGAGCCTTTAAAATTCTTGCCTGTCATGAACGACGAATTGGGAGTGTCAAATGCATTTATTTTGCATAACTCTCTAAACAGTTCACACCAAAGACTATCAGTGTTCTCCATACTACTGAGGTAGAGTCCTTAGCATTTGTGGGTCTAATCATACTAAGTAGTCAATTCCAGAAACCCCCAAACCAACAAAAGAACTGCATCCTTAGTATTATGTTCCCCTAGATCCACTCCAGGCACCAAAACCTGTGTTAGTCAGGATTCTCTAGAGGGACAGAACTAATGGAATAGACATATCTATACATGTCCATGTGTGCGTGTGTGTGTGTGTGTGTGTGTGTGTGTGTGTGTGTGTGTATACATACACATCATACCAGAGAAATTAACAGAAGACAACAGGATGGAGATGAGTGTTTCCAAACCAGTGCCAGACGATGAGCAAGAAGACATAGAAGAAGTAGCATCAAAAAAAAATAATAATAATTAACATTAGACACTCTGGCAAAAATATTCTAGTTATTCAAGTTTGCTTTTGGCTTCTTTTATAACATGGGTTCTTTCTATATATGGTCATTGAAACCAAAGTAAATTGTGTGAGAAGATTTATACTATATAGAAAGATATCTAGAGAAATTAAAAAGCAAAAACATCGGACAGAAAGTACAACGTGTTTCCAAAAAGCCACAATAAATGTGCTTGCCTTGCCAGTTTACCCTTCCACTTCTTCCAACTCTGCCACCCTAAGACACAAGGCTGGCACTTCCTCTCCCTTCTTCTCCTCACTTATTCCATGTGAAGGTGATGAGGATAAAGACTTTTATAACACTTTTCCTCTTATATAATAGTAAATGTATTTTCTCTTGTGCCTAGTTTATAAATTAAACTTTATCAAAGAGATGTGTATATATATATGAAAAAACACAGTATATATAAAGTTTGGTATTATCTGTGGTTGCAGGCATCCATTGGAGGTCTTGGAACGTATCCCCATGGATAAGAAGGGACTACTTTATGCTGCTTTTCTTAGAGAATGTGCATCTTTCAAATCTTTTAATGTTAATTATTTTATTTATTTTTATTGCCTATTACTCTGGATAGGACTCTCAGAGTATTCTCTATTGAATAGATGTAGCAGGAGTGGTCATTCTTGTCCTGTTGCTGATCTTAGAAGGAAAGCTGTTTGCTTATCAATATTTACTGTGGGCTCATCACATATGGCCTTTATTATGTTGTGATGGTTAATACTGAGTGTCAACTTGATTGGATTGGAGGATACAAAATATTAATCCTTGGTGTGTCTGTGAGGGTGTTGTCAAAGGAGATTAACATTTTAGCCAGTGGACTAGGAAAGGCAGACTCACCTTTAATCAATCTAAGCAGCTGCCAGCACAGCTAGAATATAAGCAGGAAGAAAAATGTGAAAAGAGAGACTGGTCTAGCCTCCTAGCCTACATCTTTGTCCTGTACTGGATGCTTCCTACCCTCAAATATCAGACTCCAGGTTCTTCATTTTTGGAACTCAGACTGGCTCTCCTTGTTCCTCAGCCTGAAGATCGCCTAGTGTGAGTTCTTGTGATCATGTGAGTTAATACTTAATAAACTTATAAACTTAATAAATATATATATGGGGAATTTATATATATATATGTTATATAATATATACTATATATATTACTGCTTTTTTTAAACAATGATGGCACCTTCAATTATGTAATCCATCAAGATTTCCATAATGCCCTCTCTATCAGGAATCTCTTCCATAATACTGACAATTTTATACATAGAATACTGTGCACAATGAGCCTTAAAAGTCCTTATGGCTCCCTGATCTACAGGTTGAATTAGACATGTTGTCTTTGGAGACAAGTAGACCACTTTGATGCTTTCAGTGTTTGAACTTATGGGTTTCTGGGTAGCCAAGGGCATTGTCCATTATCATAATAACTTCTAAAGGCAGTCCCTTACTGTTAAGGTTCTTCCTGACTTTAGGGATAAAGCATCTATGGATCTAACCCAGAAAATGAGTTCTCATTGTCCAGGTCTTCTTATTGTACAAGTGAAAGACTGTAACCTGGTGTTTATCGTTTCCCTTCAATGCTCAGGTGTCTAAAGCCTTATAGATGAGGGAAGTCTTTATCATGAACCCAACTACATTTGCACTAAACAGCAGAGTTAACCTATCCCTTCTTGCCTAAAATCTTAGTGCTTGCTGTACTTCCCTGCTAAAAATGTCCTTTGTGGCATCTTTTTTTTTTTTTCAAGAATAGAGCACTTTCATCTTCATTAATAATCCATTCAGACAGATATTCTTTCACTTCAATGATTTTTCTAATAGCATTTGGAAACTCTTCTGCTTACTCTTGGTCAGCAGAAGATGCTTCTCCTGTTATCTTGAAAATTTTCAAAGGGAATGCTTCCAGTATGATATTGGCTGTGGGTTTGTCATAAATAGCTTTTATTATTTTGAGATATATTCCATCAATACCTAGTTTATGATAAAGCTTAAATATTCAACTAGCTGTTAAATTTGTCAAAGGCCTTCTCTGTATCTATTCAGATAATCATGTGGTTTTTATCTTTGGTTCTGTTTATGTGATGGATTATATTTATAGATTTGCATATACTGAACCAGCCTTTCATCCCCAGGATGAAGCCGACTTGATCATGATGGATAAGTTTTTGATATACTGTTGGATTCAGTTTGCCAGTATTTTATTGAAGATTTTTGTATCAATGTTCATCATGGATATTGGCCTGAAATTTTCTTTTGTAGTTGTGTCTTTGCTAGGTTTTGGTATCAGGATGACTTGGTCTCATAAAATGAGTTATGGAGGATTCCCTCTTTTTGTATTGTTTGGAATAGTTTCAGAAGGAATGGTACCAGCTCTTCTTTTTACGTCTGGTAGAATTTGGCTATGAATCTTTTTGGTCCTGGACTTTTTTTGGTTGGTAGGCTATTAATTATTGCCTCAACTTCAGACCTTGTTATTGATCTACTCGGGGTTTCTACTTCTTCCTGGTTTAGTCTTGGCAGGGTGTATGTGTCCAGGAATTTATTCATTTCTTCTACATTTACTGGCTTATATGCATAAAGGTGTTTGTAGTAATCTCTGATGCTAGTTTGTATTTCTGTGAAATCGGTGGTGATATTCTTTTTATCATTTTTATTGCATCTATTTGATTCTTCTCTCTTTTCCTTTATATCAGGCTGGCTAGTGGTCTATCTATTTTGTTGATCTATTAAAAAAACCAGTTCCTGGATTCATTGATTTTCTTGAAGAGTATTATCAAACCATTCTTTACTGTAATTAAATTCTCTGACTTTAGCTATTTCACTTTCCTTTTGTCTTAAGTTGTCAAATAATGACTTTGCTTTTTGTAAAATTATACTAAAGTCTATAGATATGCCTTTCCTATAACAATCCTGCACTCACACAAAAGCTGTATTTTTAATTCAAGATAAAAATGTATTTAGCAAAAAGTGCAAGGTTTTATGCCTGCCGGCATAGCTGAAGTGATGGTTTCATGAATTTCCTTTTCGCTCTTTATGCCAGATTCATTTATCTTGAAATGGCAGGCAACCATAGTTGCGAAACTCAATCTAACATACACATAAAGCTATTCAACTTTTCTTTGTAATGCCATGAATCTTCTATTCTTCTTGTAAGGGCTTCCATCCTTACTAGTGACATTTCGTGTAGTAAGTGTCACCTGCGGTGTTATTCAAGATTTATAATATTGTGCTAAACATAATAAATTTGCATAAGAACTGTGAGATATCAGTTTTACTGTGATACACAACTTACTAAAAAGAGAAATTATTTTAAAGACATTCATTTACATTTTTAGAAGGGGATTTGAGAAACATAAAAATATGACCATGCACTTCATAGGTCACTTTA
The DNA here is from genome assembly GCF_009761245.1 of Sapajus apella. Taxonomy (NCBI): domain Eukaryota; kingdom Metazoa; phylum Chordata; class Mammalia; order Primates; family Cebidae; genus Sapajus; species Sapajus apella. The sequence continues at coordinate 9,782,931 of NW_022436968.1, read as the reverse complement.
CACTCTGAGATAGGTAATAATAATATACATAATTTTGAAAGCATAAACACTCAGGTCACATGGGTGTAACAGTTATGAGCTGATGTAACCACATACTAATAGAAATATGTCACAAGTTTCTCGTGATATTTTCAGTGAATACTTGCAACACTCGAGCTCACCCTAATAACATTAGAAGGTGGTTACAAAATTATAGTAGTACCTTATATGCTATAGTTAATTTTATGGAGTTATTATTTAATGCTGCATCTGTACATTTGTTTGCATTTCTCTTGACTGTGAATGGTATGATGCATACTTTGCAAGTGTTTAAGTTTCAGTTTAATTTTTTATAATAGATTTGTGTATTTTATGGTAGTAAATGATAAAATAGACTAGTGTCTACATATAATTTATGTATTTATGATATATTTAATTTTTAATTTTTTATTATTTTTAGACTGCATGGTTCTTCTGTGAGTTTCCTCAAATTGTTGCAAATCTCCAAAAATAATCCAATGCGTATATTGCAAAAAGTACATCCATAGGTGGACACACACAGTTCAAACCCATGTTGTCCAATGGTCAATTGTATACGGTAATCAAAATTATGCACATATGGGCATTCTCGCTCTCTTTCTCAACATACCTTATTGAACTATAATCACCCATTTTCAAACCCTGATTGACTGCAGGTCACTAAAGTTGCAGGAAGCAAATCTAAAGATAAGGAGGGAGTATTATATTGGAAAATTCCAAAGCCAAGAAGGAGCCAAAAACAAGTACACTAGAGGAATCTGAAGTCTGGTATTTACAGCTACAACAAGCATTAAACACAGCCAAACACATAGCCATAATGATGTAAATCTCCACACTAAAGGCTATTTGCCTCAATTCCTATTGCTTAATAGATGTCCAACTTCAAAAAAAAAAAAAAAAAAAAAAGAAGGATTAAGCATGTCAAAGGGCAAGAAGAAATACAGGTAAAAAGGTGAATCCATCAGCTGAACCAGATTCATATATGATTCAGATATTGGTCTTTAATGGAACAATTAAACATACAGATAGTTAATATAGAGAGAGTGGTGGAAACACTAAGAAAGGGTCAATTAATCTAAAGGACAACTATAATAAATGAATAAAAAATATCATGAGGAGCTAAGGAGGGAGAAATTCAGAACACTCTCTTTTAAGATTCTTGTACTAACTGGTTAATGTAATTACAAAACACACACACACACACACACACACACACACATTCAATTGGAAAAATAGGAGACAAAAAAGCTAGAAAATTGTAGGAGATACCTACAAAAAGGTATCTTTATTATACGAAATGGCATAGTGATATTTGAAGGTGAATTTAAATTATTAAAAATGGCATTATAAACTCTTGAACGATCCCTGAAAAAATGTGAAAAGTGTAAATAAAACATACGCTTAGGAAGGAAGCATAATAATATAAAATGTTCAATTAAAACTAGAGAAAGAAATGAAAAAGGGGGAAAGAAGCAAGTAACAGATGCAACAAACAGAAAATGACAGATTTTATTCCAACAACATCAATCATCACTTAAAATGTATTGAGTGAACATATCAATTAAAAGAAAAAGATTAGTTAAAAAATCAAGACCCAATGTAATGGTTAATGTTATGTCTCAGCGTAACTGGACTTAAGGATGATCAGATCACCGGTAAAACATTATTTCAGGATGTGTCTGTAGGATGTTTCCAAAAGAAATTATTTGAATCAGTAGACTGGGTAGAAAAGATCACTGTTACCTATGTGCAATGGACATCATTCAATTTATTGAGGTCCAATGGAAGAAAAGGCAAATAAAGGTCAAATTTACTCCCTGTGTTTTGATTTTGGACACTTACATTATCTTGTTCTTGGACTCTTGCAATCTTGGTTCTCAGGCCCCCACATTTGGAATAAACTATACCACTGGCTTTCTTCATTCACCATCTTGTACATGGCATACCACGGAACTTCTCAGCCTCCATAATCATCGCATTAGCCAGTTCTCATAATGCATCTTTTCATACACACACACATATCTATATACACAATCACATACAGCATGACAATGTTTTGGTCAATTACTGACCACATATTGTGATCTTGCAAGATTATAATGGTGTATTTTTACTTACTTTTCTGTGTTTAGATATATTTAGGTATACGAATACCATTGTGTTACAATTGCCTACAGTATTTAGTACTGTAACTTGCTGTACAGATTTTTAGCCTAGGAGCAATAGGCTAAGCCATATAGCTGGATTTGGGCCATAATCCCTAAAGACACAGTCCTGAATGACATAATCCTGAATGCGAAAATCTGAAAAGATCAAAATCCCTAAAAGTCTAAAATCCTAAATATCATAAAGTTCAAAATCCTCAAAATATAATTCTAAAATAGATTAAAAATTATTTCAAGGACATTTATTTACACTTTTAGAAGGAGATTTGAGAACCACAAAAACATGACAGAGCACTTCATAGGCCACTTTACACAATAAAATTGGTAATTATATATATATGTATATGTATACACATACACACACACACACACACGCACATATATATACACATATATATTTTCAAGCATAAACACTCAGGTATACCAATAGTCACATGGGTATAAGAGTTATGAGCAGATGTAACCATATATATACAGAAATAGGTCAAAACATGAAATGTATAAACACATTTCACTATGGTCGGTAATTGTGTGCATCCTACTTTATAAATGTAGTTATCTGAAATACCATGATGACCAAACTTAGTCTTTCATAAAGATTACTCAAAAACCATAATGGATCACCACTGCATGTGTGCTGTTTCAAAAAGCCAAGATCTCAAAAAATTGTATGTTTCACAAATCTGGTTGCACAAAAAGGACTATTTTCCTTTCCTGAAGAAGTTCCAATAATTTTACATACACATACAAAGTCGACATTGTGACAATGCACTTTTGTGAAGTCAAATTTGTGAGAAAAAATGCATGAAATGAGTTAGAAATCTCTAGAAGTTTTTACACATGATTTATACTTCAAATATTGGAAATGATATGACAATGAAATACATAGCATAGCAAATTTTATTACGGAGGAATTGTAGGCAATTTCACTGAGAGAGCTGGCCAGATTTCACAATCATTAACTATACTTTGCAGTTTTGCATCGCAAGGAGTAATTGCCTTCTGCTTTTTAGAGCATGGTTCTCCTCAGAGAATTTGTTAGCATTCATTTTCTAAGAATATGGGGCTGTTCTTTTTGAAACTCTCTACAATTTAATATATACCAACAAGAGCATTCCCTATTACATTTTCCAATCCTCTGTGCCATGCTTCCGTTGTTTGGGTATGTGGCATTCCATTCTACATATACTCATACACAGACCACAAATTTGGTGAAAACAATGCTGGTGATTGAACAGCAACACCATTTCATTAGCATCTTCTTGTTCTATCATGCCCATAATTATTTTTGAACCAGTCAGTAACTTCCCTGGCTCTTTCAGGCTAATGTGGCTTTAATTTATTAAAATCTCCTGGAAGGTCATCATCTGGAAGGAATGCCAATGCAGACAAATGACACATTTTTAAACTGAAGTTTTTGTCATTGACTTATCCTGTGGCCATTTTATTCATCTGGATTTTCTGCCAGATAGAAATTAAGGCAGTAACAAGGTATTAGTTTCCTCTAACAGATACAACTAACATGAAGCAACTATGCTGCATACAACAAAAAACAACGCAATCCCTTCTCTAGAATTTGGCTTCTCAGGATTTCAACATTTGGGCTTTTAATCGTTTGGGATTGTAATCTCTGGGATTTTAGACGTTAGGAATTTTAGACTTTAGAGATTTTGATCTTTAGGAATTTTGATCTTTCAGGACTTCAGCATTCAGAATTGTGGCATTCATGACTGCTTTACAGGATTATGATTGACATCATGTATAACCTATGTGTGTAGCAGGCTGTACACATGCCTTGTAGGTTTGTCAAAGTACATTCTATGATGTTTGTACAACAATGAAATTTAATGATGCACTTCTCAGAACTAATCCCTGTCATTAAGTGATATCTGACTCTATGGCTGTGTGATGGTATGACTGCATGACTGTACAACTGTATGTCTATATGACTGCATGACTATATGACTGTATGACTGCATGACTATATGTTTGCATTACTGCATGACTGTATGTCTGCATGACTGTATGTCTGCATGACTATATGACTGCATGACTATATGTCTGCATGACTGTATGACTGCATGACTATATGTCTGCATGACTGTATGACTGCATGGCTGTATGACTGCATGACTGTATGACTATATTATTGTATGTCTGCATGACTGCATGACATGACTGTATGTCTGTATGACTGTATGACTAAATGACTATATGTCTGCATGACTGCATGACTGTATGTCTGCATGACTATATGACTGCATGATGGTATGACTGCATGGCTGTGTGACTGCATGACTGTATGACTGCATGACTGTATGACTGCACAACTGTGTGTCTGCATGACTGTATGACTGCATGGCTGTATGACCGCATGGCTGTATGATTGTATGTATGCATGACTATGAATGCATGACTGCATGACTGGATGACTGGATGACATGATGCATAACTCTATTGGCTCTGTTCTTCTGGAGAACCCTGTATAATACACTCAATTATATGCACCCCCAAGAAAGTCACTTCAATAGAAAGACACATAAGTTAAAAATAAGAGTATGGAAAAAGATACACCATGCTAACATTAATCAAAGTAAAGCTAGAGTAGCTATGATGATTTCAGACAAAGCAGAACAAATAAATTTATTAAGGATCAAGTATACTATTAAATAATCTTAAAGGAGTAATCTCCAATAAAAATAACAATCCTAGACATGTAACTATCCAAAAACAGAGTGTCAAAGTACATGAGGAAACATTGATACATCAGAAAGGGGAAACAGGCAAATCTAATTATGGAGATGTCAATGCCCAGATCAGTAGTTCTCAAAACTGTCAAAGTCATCTAAAACAAGGAGAGTCTGTGAAACTGTCACAATCAAAAGTTACCTAAGGAAAAATGATGATTGACTGAATAGGGTATATTCATTGGGATCCTGGAACAGAAATAGGACATTAAGGAAACATCAAGAAATTAAAATAATGGACTTTAATAACAATTTGTCAATTTATGCTCATTAGTTATGACAAATGTACCACAGTAATGTAAGCTGTCAACAATAGGAGAATCTCTGTAGAAACTGTCTAACTTTTCTGCAAATCTAAAAGTATTATAAAATTAAAAGTTTATTTAAAAATAAAGAGTGCAAATAAATATTTATACATCTCTAAATTTGAAAACAGAAAAGAAGGAAATCAAAGTTAAAGAGTTCAAATATTCTTGCAGTATTAAGGAGTTCAAATATTCTTGCATTTTTAAGAAGGAAGCTGCAGGTAAAGATGGTAGTTAAATGCATCTTTTGTTGCATTGAGTATGCTACATTAGCCTCTATATTGACTATTTCTTCACAATGGGGAAGGACACACATTGCTGAAGAAAGCAACCTTAGCAATTGTCTTCTGGACTCCAGTGTTCCCTGTTCCCCTCAGGCATCCCAAGTGACCTAAGGGCACTGTTCTTTATTGCCAACCTAAGCTGTATATTTTCATAGAAAGGCATAATTTTCATTCTTGCTTCCAGTAATAAAGAAACAATGGTGAATGTTTGGAAATGAATTGCCTGGAAGCTCTATGGCAATGCCAAATCTCTCAACATATTGATTTTTCCTGCTTTCTTGACCATCATTTTGTGATACAGAACACACTTTTTAGCGCATCTACTTTCTATAGCAATTCTCTTTCCTACCCATACTTCTGTAGCTTTGCTTGCTCAATCATATTTTATTGTACATAGATTCTATAGTTTCTTTTCATCAATAATCAATTATGCATATTATCTTAAAGTGCTGTTCTCTCTCTTTTTCTCTCTTCCTACCACTTGTCTTTCCTTTTTTCTCCTTACCTATCTGCCTAGCTATTTATCCTCTATCCATATATTATTGATAATTTTCCAACGATTTGGGGGAATTTGCTGTCAGAGAAAAAGGCTGAGAGGAGGATGGTATAAGCGTCCATCATTTGAAAGAGAAATCTCTTCCACACAGTTATTCATGTTGCAGTCATTCTGTATAGTGCCTCTGAAGCTTCTGCCCACTGAGATGTTCAGCTTAAGTCAGTATTTTTATAAGATGCTTTTGCAACACAAGTTGCATAAGCTTTTAAAATCAGAAAAATAGGAATTGACACCTGGGCAATTCTGCGTAATAATGAGCATAGCTAGTGCTCATTAAATGACCAGTATAACACCACAATTTTGTTTTAGGGTTTTGATTCTTAATAGCAAATGACTACTAATGGATTGGAATTTGTCATAGGCACAAAAAGGATACTTATTAAACTATTTACAAAATGCCTAGAAAATAGAAATAATATATGAATAATAGACAAAAGCAAGATGTAATATTTTAGAAAGGTTTTTAAATGACATTTATTTTTCTGTATTAGTAATTTTAAATATACGTATGCTTAATATCTTAGTAAAAATCAGATGTAAATATTTTAAAATATATATACAACATATTTTAAAAGATATAGTAAATAATGTATTTTATTCAGAAAATCACACTATGATACTGTAATATAGTATTGAAACTATATGAATTACTAAGTATAACATTCCAAGTACTGTATTTTCTAAATTAAGAAAATAGATAAGTACCTTATCCTTTTCTGGTAATTATCTATATTATCCAGTGCTACAGAAATCCTATAGAACCGTAGTTTATTTTAAAGTAAACATATTTTTTTCTTTTGTTTTCATCAAGCAAATAAATTCATGTGGTTTATTCTTTATAACACCACATCTGTGGCTTGGAATGCTAATATTAATTTGCCAATATATCTTTTTTTTAGGCAAAACTCATTTCTTCCATATATATCAGGAGAAGTTGATATATCATAATAAAATGCTGACACAACTATTTCTTACTTGCCACTTTATTCATTTCTTTAAATTTATCCAAAGCCTTTATATGTGCCTACTTTTATAAGATTCTTATCTGAATCAATTCAAAATTCCTTCTTACTATCATATTAATCTTCAAGAAGTATACATTTTTCAATGATTACAAATTGACAGAAACAATTGTAATTTTTAATCCTCACAATTTTTCAGTTTGAAAATTACTGTCATTACAGTTTTCACATATAAGACAAGCCAGAATAAATGATTAAATAAGAATATAAATGTTTATGTTGTTGTTGTTGCTGCCTTCTGTTGGTTAGTTTTTCTTCTAACAGGCCACACTTTTGCAGGTCTGCTTCAATTTGCTGGTGGTCACTCCAGACCCTGTTTGCCTGTATATCACCAGTGGAGGCTGCAAAACAGCAAAGATTGCTGCCCACTCCTTTTTCTGGAAGCTTTGTTCCAGAGGGGCACCAGCCTGATGCCAACTGGAGCTCTCCTGTATGAGGTATCTGTCGACCCCTGTTGGGATGCCTCCCCCATTTAGGAGGCATAGGGGCCAGAGAGCCACTTGAGAAGGCAGTCTGTCCCTTAGCAGAGCTGTTGTGCTGTGCTGGGAGAATCTCCTTTGTCAAGATCCACTGTATTCTTCAGAGGAGGCAGGCAGGAAAAGTTGTCTGCTGAAGCTGCACCTGCAGCTGCCCCTCCCCCCAGGTGCTTTGTTTCAGGGAGATGAAAGTTTTATCTATAAGCCCCTGACTGATGGAATACTGGGGCTGCTGCATTTCCTTCAGAGATGCCCTGCACAGTGAGGAGGAATCTAGAGAAGCAGTCTGGTCACAGCCTCTTTGCCATGCCATGGTGAATTCTGCCCAGTCCAAATCTCCTAGTCTACTTAGCACTGTCAGGGGAGAGCTGACTACCAAAGCCTCGGTAACAGTGGATGTCCCTCCTCCATCAAACTCCATCATCCCAGGTCAAGTACAGACTGCTGTGCTGGCTTGACCAGTGAGAATTTCAAGCCAACATTTCTTAGCTCGCTGGGCTCAATGGAAATGGAACCCACTGAGTGAGACACCTTGGCTCCATAACTTCAGCACCCTTTCCAGGGGAGTGGATAATTCTCCTGTTTCACTGGGGTTCCAGGTGCCACTGGGGTATGAAAAAACTCCTGTAGCTAGCTCAGTGCCTGCCCAAACAGCTGCCCAGTTTTGTACTTGAAATGCAAGACTCTGATGGTATAGACACATGAGAAAATCTCCTGAACTGTAGACTGCAAAAATTCGTGGAAAAAGCATAGTACCCAGGGCAGGCAGCATGGTTTCCTCCCACTTCCCTTGGCTAGGGGAGGGAGGTCCCCCCTCACCTTGTGCCTCCTGGGTAAGTGATGCCCCACCCTGCTTCTGCTCACGCTCCATGAGTTGCAACCCCTGCCCAACCAGCCCCCAGGAGATGAACTGGGTACCGCAGTTGGAAATGGGAAAATGACCCACCTTCTGCATTGGTCCTGCTGGGAGCTGCAGACTAGACCTGTTTCTATTCCACCATCGTGGCACTTCCACCCATGACAGAATCTCTGGAAAACAGCAAAAGCAGTGTTAAGAGGGAAATTTATAGCACTAAATGCCCACATCAGAAAGCTGGAAAGATCTCAAATCAACACCTTAACATTGCAATTAAAAGAGCTAGAGAAGAAAGAGGAAACAAATAAAAGCCAGCAGACAAGAAATAAGCAAATTCAGAGCAGAAATGGAGATAGAGACAAGAAAAATCCTTCAAAAAATCAATAAATCCAACAGCTATGTTTTTCAAAAATATAACAAAATAGATAGACTGCTAGCTAGACTAATAAAGAAGAAAAGAGAAAAAATCATATGGACACAAGAAAAAATGATAAAGGGGATATCACCACTGATCACACAGAAATACAAACCGCCATCAGAGAATACTATAAAAACCTCTGTGCAAATGAACTAGAAAATCTAGAAGAAATGGATAAATTCCTAGACACATGCACCCTTCCAAGAACCAGGAAGAGTTGAATCCCTGAATAGACCAATAAAAAGTTCTGAAATTGAGGCAGTAAATAATAGCCTAACAACCAAAAAAAAAAAAAAAAGAAAAAAAAGCCCAGGATCAGATACATTCACAGCCGAATTCTACCAGAGCTACAAAGAAGAGCTGGTACCTTTCCTTCTGAAACTATTCCAAACATTTGAAAAAGGACTCTTCCATAACTCATTCTACAAGGCCAGCATCATTCTGATACCAAAACTAGCAGAAACACAACAACAAACAAACAAACAAACAAAAAACTCCAAGCCAATATCTCTGATAAACATTCATGCAAAAAGCCTCAATAAAATATTGGCAAACCAATCCAGCAGTACATCCAAAAGCTTATCCACCATGATCAAGTCGGTTTCATCCCTGGGATGCAAGCCTGGTTCAACATACATAAATCAATAAACGTAAACTATCATATAAAAAGAACCAATAAGAAAAACCACATAATTATCTCAATAGATGCATAAAAGGCCTTTGATAAAATTCAACACCGCTTCATGTTAAAAACTCTCAATAAACTAGATATTGATGGAATATATTTTAAAATATTAAGAGCTATTTTTGACAAGCATATAGCCAATATCATACTGAATGGGAAAAACTGGAAGCATTTCATTTGAAAACTGGCACAAGACAAAACATGCCCTTTTATCAACACTACTATTCAACATAGTATTGGAAGTTCTGGACAGGCAATCAGTCAAGAGAAAAAAATAAATGGTATTCAAAAAGGAAGAGAGGAAGTCAAATTGTCTCTGTTTGCAGATGATATGATTGTATATTTAGAAAACTCTATAATCTCAGTCCCAAAACTCCTTAAACTGGTAAGCAACTTCAGCAAAGTTTTAGGATGCTAAATCAACATGGTTGATTTCTATTGTTGGTGTACAGGAATGCAAAAACCACAAGCATTCCTTTACACCAACAATAGAAAAGCAAAGTGTCAAATTATAAATGAATTCCCATTCATAGTTGCTACAAAGAGAATAAAATACCTAGGAATACAGCTTACAAGGGACATGAAGGACCTCTTCAAAAAGAACTACAAAGCACTGCTGAAGGAAATAAGAGAGAATGCGAACAAATGGAAAATCAATTCATGCTCATGGATAGGAAGAATCAATATTGTGAAAACAGCTATACTGCTCAAAGTAAATTATAGATTCAATGCTATTCCTATCAAGTTACCATTATACTTTATTTGTAGAATTGCAAGAAACTACTTTAAATTTCGTATGGAAACAAAAAGAGCCTGTATACCCAAGACAATCCTAAACAAAAAGAACAAAGCTGGAAGCATCATGCTACCCGATTTGAAATTATACTACAAGAGTATAGTAACAAAATCAGCATGGTACTACAATAGACATTTTGACCAATGTAACAAATAGAGGCCTCAGGAATAACACCACACGTCTACAACCATCTAATCTTTGACAAACCTGACAAAAACAATCAATAGGGAATAGATTCCCTAGTTAATAAATGGTGCTGGGAAAACTGGCTAGCCATAAACAGAAAACTAAAACTGGACCCCTTCCTTACACCTTATACAAAAATTAACTCAAGATAAATTAAAGACTTAAATGTAAAACCCAAAACCACAAAAGCTTAAAAAAAAAAAAAAAACCTAGGCAATACCATTCAGGACATAGGCATGGGCAAAGACTTCATGACAAAAATGCCAAAAGCAATTGCAGCGAAAGCCAAAACTGAAAAATGGGATCTAATTGAACTAAAGAGCTTCTATACAGCAAAAGGAAACTAGCATCAGTGTGAATAGGCAACCTACAGAATAGGAGAAAAATTTTACAATCTACCCACCTTACAAAGGTCGAATATCCAGAGTCTCTAAGGAACTTAAGCAAATTTACAAGAAAACAAACAAGCAATAACACTATCAAAAAGTGAGTAAAGGATATGAACAGACACTTCTCAAAAGAAGACATTTATGAGACCAAAAAACATACGGAAAAAGGGTCATGATGACTGATCATTATAGAAATGCAAATCAAAACGGCAATGAGATACCATCTCACACCAATCAGAATGCTGATTATTAAAGAGTCAGGAAACAATAGATGCTGGCGAGGCTGTGGAGAAATGGGAATGCTTTTATACTGTTAGTGGGAATGTAAATAGTTCAACCATTGTGGAAGACAGTGTGGTGATTCCTCAAGAATCTAGAACCAGAAATACCATTTGACCCAGCAATTCTATTACTGGGTATATACCGAAAAGATTATAAATCATTCTACTATAAAGATACGTGCACACGTATGTTTACTGTAGCCCTGTTAACAATAGCAAAGACTTGGAACGAACCCAAATACACATCAATAATAGACCAGATAAAGAAAATGTGGTATATAGACACCGTGGAATACCACGAACCCATAAGAAAGAATGAGATTATGTCCATTGCAGGAACATGGATGAAGCCATCATTCTCAGCAAATTAACACAGAAACAGAAAACCAAACATCACATCTTCTTACTCATTAGTAGGAGTTCAACAATGAGAACACATGGGCACAGGGAGGGAAATAATACCCACAGGGGCCTGTCAGGAGGTCAGGGGCAAGGGGAAGGAGAGCATGAGGACAAATACCTAATGCATGCAGTGCTTAAAATCTAGGTGAAGGGTTGATAGGTGCAGCAAACCACCATAGTGCATGTGTATCTATGTTACAAACCTGCATACTCTGCACATGTATCCCAGAACTTAAAGTTAAATATATATATATATACATATATATATACACACACATATATGTATACACACACA
>NW_022436968.1:9706058-9770650 GCF_009761245.1 Sapajus apella | reverse complement strand
CTTAAGTTCCAGGATATATATATACACACACACACACACACACTTATATATATATATATATACACATATATATATATATATACACACACACGTATATATATATTTTAAACTTAAAGTAAAATATACATATATACATATGTATGTTTAATATCATACTATTAATTCAATACAAATATGTAAGACTAGGTGTGAAAATTCACATCAGATCATCTATCTTTTTCCTCTAAAATGAACCAGTATTAATAGTTATATGGTTTGAATTAATGAGATAATAAAGTCAAGGGTAAAATTTAACTCATAAATTAAACTTGGGAGCTATTTTTCTGTTTAAAGCCACAAATAATCCAATATGTGGTAAAGCCTTTGTTTACATATTTACATCTATTTCAATAGTAGTCCATTTTGAAAAGGGTGTGTCAACATGTCAAAGATGACAAAAAGTGTTTGATATTAACCCAAATGCATCACCTCCATAAGAAAAACAAATCCTTGCACAATGTCTTCTAAATATTGAGTTGCTAAACTTACATCCCTAAACCTTCATCATGTTTTAATGTTTCATTTTATTTTTTTCTATTCTACTATCCTAATTTAAAGATATCTTTATAACTTATTTCTTAAACTACAACTTTTATTTGTATAATGTTCCTTTAGACTTTCTCTGAAAAGTTAATAACTCATTATTAAACAGATATTTCTATCAACCATCACTTTTGAATTATGTTATATTCCTTGTAAAAAGTTTGTAATGTGGCTCATTCCTGAAAGCAGTGGTTGAACAATCTAGCTGCACTTTATAAAATTGTCTGGGGAATTAAAATCAACAACAACAAAAAGAAAACAATAATTCCTTAGCCTTAGCATAGAAATTTTGGTTTATTTAGCCTGATATGCAGCCCATGTATTAGCATTTTCTAAAATCTCCCTCATAAAGAAATAGACTTGAAAATGACTGGATTAGAAGTTGAGGTAAAAAATCATTAGAAATAAAATGTTATCCAGTCAATGATAGACTGGATAAAGAAAATGTGGCACATATACACCACGGAATATTATGCAGCCATAAACAACGATGAGTTTGTGTCCTTCATAGGGACATGGATGAATCTGGAAACCATCATTTTCAGCAAACTGACACAAGAACAGAAAGCCAAACACCGTATGTCCTCACTCAAAGGTAGGTGTTGAACAATTAGAACACGTGGACACTGGGAGGGGAGCATCACACACTGTGGTCAGTTGGGGGATGCTAGGGAAGGGACAGCAGGGGGTGGGGTGGTTGGGGAAGGATAACGTGGGGAGAAATACCAGATATAGGTGATGGGGAGATGAAGGCTGCAAACCACATTGCCACTTATGGAACAGTTCTGCATGATTTGCACATGTAACCCAGAACCTAAAGTATAATTAAAAAAAAGAAATAAAATACTATTCCCAACATTTTTTATGGTTTAATTGCATATTACACACTACACAACTTCAAACTCTCAATTATACCAGGCTACCTATGATTCTGGAGTCTGTTCTTACGTTTCCTTTGGACTGAACTGATCATTCTCTCCAATTTCTTCACTAACGACCCAAATCCTTTGAATCCCTAGCAGCCAAGTTTAAAACTCTTGGTGAAACATGGCTTAATGAGTTATAACTGCTTCTTTCAAAAATCCTTTATTATTAGTTTTATCTAGCTTTGGTTATGCATCTAATTCTCAGTCAATTGCCAACTTTGTTGTGACTAACATAACAGCTTAAGTGATTCAGTAAATTCTAAGAGTACTTCAGTTTAATTTACAATATTGATTGGGTTAGCACAAACCTGTCAGTGGCACATAAATCAGGTCAAGCATGGGTTTCTTTAATTTGTATAATTAATACATATTGCCTTCTTAATATATGCATTATGTGAGCAACAACCATAGTATAAAATATTTAGTATTTGATTTATATTGATTCATGTTTTTACTTAAACACATTTATTTTTTTTAAACTATTCTAATCCCACCATAAATGAAAGCAAATTTTCCAGTTACAAAAGTAAGCACAATGAGAAATACTGTCCAATTAGCTCTGACCCAATATCACAGTTTTCATCTTTTTTGGATGGAAATTATCAAGTTTAATAAAGTTACCTTTGATGTGCTAACAGAATCTTATTTTGCCTTGATTTAATCAGAAAAGTGAGATTTAAAAAGAAAATAAATTCTTTGTTATCTTTTTTTTTTTTTTTTGAGATGGAAATTCGCTCTATTTGTCAAGGCTGAAGTGTTTCAGCTCACTGAAACCTCTGCCTCTCAGGTTCAAGTGAATCTCCTGCTTCAGCCTCCCGTGTAGCGGAGATTACAGGCGTGTGGCACCACATCTGGCTACTTTTGTATTTTTAGTAAAGACGGAGTTGCACCATGTTAGCCAGGCTGGTCTTGAATTCCTGACTTCAGGTGATCTGCCTGCCTCAGTCTCCCAAAATGTTGGGATTATAGGCATGAGCAACCTCACCCAGCCCAATTCTTTGTAATTTTTTAAAGCATAACTTATATTTAATGTTACTTAATGATCAATATGTTTTCTAAAATCATTTGATGTACCAAGAGTTCTGCCACATGTTTTAAAACATTTACTTAAAAACTGTTCAACTGATGGTAACTCAATCACACCCACACCCACCCTTTCCACCCTCCCACCCCTGCCCACACACACAGTACACATTTTTAGCTGGGAATTATTCTAGATTTGACTATATTTTGAATACCTGTGTTTATATAGAAAGAATGTCTTTTAAAGAAAAACTCAAGACTTCTTTCAATAATCCTGGATTATGTACTCAAATTTTCACCTACCAAATCTGTGACTCATGCTTCCGGAGAGAAAAAGTAGCAAACTTTTAGAAATGTGTTAGACTGAAATACATTTTGTATTTGTTAAAGTGTTCTCTGGGCACCTACAGATTTAAAGGAAAGCATTCTCAAGGAAGCCATTTGTCCAAATTGTTGAGTAATAGGTTTTTATAGAATTGTGTATAAAGTCAACTCACTTTTTAAATAGCCAACATACAAAGTGATGTATTAGCTTCAGCTTCATAAGCTAATTGAAAGCAGTTGAGATAGACTTAAAAATTCCAAACTTTTAATGTAAAAGGAGAGGTTAAAAAATAATATTTGTAAAGATAGTGCAAGAGATAATTTAAAATATGTTCAAAGAAAGGATTCTCAGTATCATAGCTATGATCTTTTGGATACAAATACTTTGTCCTGTTTTCATAAATATTTTTAACATTGGACTAATTTTACAAAAAGCTTCCTTCCTGATCTCTTAGTATAACTAGTATTTTCTATTGGCTTAAGGGAAAAATATTTCATAAAATCTATGCATCTACATTCATTTTAATAGTCCTAGCTACCTGGGACTTTCAATACATAGAAAAATACACTTACATTATTATTGTCTGCTTCAAGAAGTTGGAAGTTAAAATTGGAAGAATTTCTTCTCAATAAAAAACTAAAATCAGTAGTTAATGAGTCAAAATAATGTTATGCAACCCTAAAAGAAATGGAATAATTATTTACCTCTATGACCTGAATGCAAGTTATTTGAAATTATTTGAAAGAATTTGACACCAACATAAGGTGTTCAACTGAAACAGAAAAAAAAAAGATTATAAAAGAAATGTAGAAAACATATGATAGTGATTTTTTCTAGCCTTCCTTGGATAGTGGAAACAGGCCCTAGCTCAATAACAGGAATATCAGTTAGTGTAACAAGCTTACCCCTAACAAAGAGATAACTAACAAACTATTTTTGCTTTTTAGATTTAGGTATTAAGATTATTCATTCAATATGTGAATTATTTTGCTTAGCATAATGCCCTCAATATTGATTCATATTTTTAAATATGACAGGATATGTAATTTTTATTTGTAACTTAGACCTCAATTTTAAAAAAGAAAACAAAATATTTCTTATAAAAAGCCTAATAATGAAAAAATTGTTCCTTTAAATTTCCTATTCTTATTCCCCTATGTTTGGAAACTAAACTGTAATTAAAGCATGGCTCTTAATTTGTAGTTTACTATATGTTATTACAGGAAGGTAGTGTATGAGCTCTTATTTTATATTTTGCCAAATTCTTGCAATTTTAAGTCAATGGGTACTTGCAGTGGCAAATGTAGCATAACATCTTTTAAAAATAGCCATATATATCTAGTTAAAAATAAAAGTCAAAATCTTACCCGAGACCATGCTATCCTCTCTTCCTCTGCATGCAGGATCCTCAAATATGGCAGTATTCTACAGGCTCTTAGAGTCAATATTAGTTTCATGGTGCAAAATGAAACTAGTAAATACTATTGAGGATAAAAATATGTACAAGAACCTAAAGGATAAAAATTCAGGAAGTGAAGACAATTCTGCTGGGGAATAATCATTGCAATAAATCATTGGGTTACGTGAGTGGAAAGACAAGACTGCACATGGCATACTCATGCAAGGAAGGCCTTGATAAATGGAAAGGATATGGAACAACAGGGAAAAGAAACACAGGCAATAGCAGAGAATTCCAAAAAAATCCACAATTATTCCTCTAGGGTCCTTTCTCCATCTCACAGGAAATACTTTGGTTTCAGATTATGAACCACCAAGGTATGTGCAATATTTTCAGTTCCAGGGGAGCCCATGTATAACTTTACTGAGGAGTCTTTTATATTCCATTTGTCACTTTGCTAAAAACCAGGCTTTTTCTCTTTTAAGACAGAAGCAAATGATTAATGTCTGTTTCTCCAAACAAGGGAGACAAGTCAGAACCATGTGCCCCATGAGAGTTTTGAATTTTAAACATGTTATAAATCATTAGGTAGCACAGCTCATTATTTCCTTTACTAATGGTCAGTAACAGAAGTCTCAGTTTCCCTGGAGATAAACATAGAGTTGTGTCAGTGGAGATGTAAGATAACCCTACTCTTGCAAGCTCATAAAAGGCTGAATGATGTGAAATAAATGAATAACTTAAGTCTCAGGCCTAGTGTGCCAGTTATTTTATAGGTGCTATGGCCCCTGTCATGTCATGCTGAAGTACCTAAGGAAATCAAAACTAACCTTTATATTAGCTATAATACAGCATGGCCAAGTAGTATTTAATCACAAAGTTAAAAAGAGACTTAGTATAACTAAATCTATTAAACTACTGACTAATGACCGAAGTAAGTCATAATAAATAATACCTACAATTCACCTGAAAACTCTTCAGGCACACGTTTATAAAGCTACAGCATTAAATGATGCTTTTATACCTTGACTAGGGGTCAAAGGCATGGCATTCCTACCAGAAAGGTGTAAAATACCCAGTTTTTCCACATCCCCACCATGACTTGACGTTCTTTTAACTTTTAGATATTCTGATTTGAGTATCTAAAAGTTACACCAGTTGTTTGCTGGTTTTTGATAGAGTTTTGCTCTGTCGCCCATGCTGGAATGCAGTGGCACAATCATAGTTCATTGCAGCCTCCACCTCCTGGGCTCAAGTGATCCTTCTGCCTCAGCCTTCTGAGCAGAAAGGACTACAGGTGTGTGTTTCCACATTCAGCTATGTTTTTTTAAGTTTTGCAGAAGTGGGCTTCCGCCATATTGTCCAGGCTGGTCATGAATTCCTGGCCTCAAGTGAGTCTCCCACCTCAGCATCCCAAATGTTGGGATTACAGGTATGAACAACTGTGCCTGGCTGTACAATGGTCTTAAGAATAAACTTCCAAGAGAGGTGACCTTATAGAGTTCATTTAGACTATATTTTACTTTGTTATTATAAATTTGGACAATTTCTTAATCATTACTCCTATAAATTTTCTGGAGTAAAATGCATAAAACTACATGCATTAAGACTTTAAGTAGTAAAAGCAAAGCATTAATTTAAATTACTGACTTTAAAACAATGTTTAAAAGTTAACAAATAGGATTATATATGAGTTAAAGTTCGTCAGGATAGTGTGTGTGTGTGTGTGTGTGTGTGTGTGTGTGTGTGTGTGTTTATGGGTACAAGAAAGGGAGAGAGATAAAATGTAAGTGAATATCAATATCATTGTGATTTTAGAAATACTGTAAGAAGTAATATAAAGACTGTAAGTAATAGCCAAATAAGAAGAAAATAAATTAAGCCTGAATTACTGTTGGTTTGTCAAAAAAAAAAGTTAAATGTGAACTTCAAAACAGTATTGGGTAATTTCCTATTCTCTATGAATATTTTTATTATTTGAGAAATGTGTTCCAATATAACCAATTTATAGTACCCCAGAGCTATATATTAAAAATTGAAAGTATGCCAAGCAAACTCTTAAGAGGATTAATGAAATTGGAAGTTTAATTGATTTTTTAAACTAAATATGGTGGTTTTTTATAGAAAAATGAACATTTTATAAAATATTCTACCTATGAGCTGGATGCTATGGCTCACACCTGTAATCCCAGCACTTTGGGAGGTCAAGGAGGGTGGATTACCTGAGGTCAGAAGTTTGAGACCAGCGTGGCCAATATGGCAAAACCCTGTCTCTATTAAAAATACAAAAATTAGCCAGTCTTGGTTGCAGGCACTGTAACCCCAAGCTACTCAGGAGGCTGAGTCAGGAGAATCATTTGAACCCAGGAGGTGGAGGTTGCAGTGAGCTGAGATCGTGCCACTGCACTCCAGCCTGGGTAGCAGAGTGGGAATCCATCTCAATAATAAATAAATTTTAAAAAATAGATAAACTATAAAAGAAAATTCTACCTGTGTTTTTATGAACACAAAAATTTGAGATAGAGTGCACAAAAAAGTCTTCGCTTTCTCATGCTGTAGCCTCATTTTCAAATGCCATAGCTTCACATGGATCTACAGTGAAATATATTTTCAACCTCTCACTTTGGGGGTTGGAGTTTTGGGAGGTGGGTACAAAGAATACCATATGCCTTCTTACTCAACCAGCTTAGTAAATGAGAGGTAGGAAAGCACAATTCATACTACGTATAAACTTTAATTAATAGCATTCCACAAAAATGGTTAATATAAAATATATTGAACTTAACACTTATTTCTAGATGATTTTGAGCTTATATTATCATTGATCATCACCGCCTTTATTTGACAACTTGTAATCCATAAAATTTAAAATAATTATAGATTTGATATTTGGAGAGCCCTCTTGTTTAAATCACACTTTGACGTCTTTGGAATCACTATTAGAATAACTCATTTTAATTAAAAGTACTTATTAAGATATATTTGGGGAAAAAAAGCCTTAATTACTTGGTGAAATAACACCTGCACATTTTAAAATTAGAGGATAAAAACAATCCTATCTAGCAATGTACTAAATATTTGCAAGGTTTATTCCAACAGTTCTAGGCTTTATGATGTGATGATTTTTATTCCATTCCCTTAATCTGACAATATGGACTATCCAGACTCAGCTGACAAACTGGAAAGAAATCTCAGCTTCTTTTTTTTTTTTAGACAGACTCTTACACTGTCACAAGGCTGAGTGCAGAGGTGCAATCTCGGTTGACTGTAACCTCTGCCTCACGGATTCAAGCAATTCCCTTGCCTCAGCCTGCCTAGTAGCTAGTACTACATGCCCAGCCACCAAGCCCAGTTAATTTTTGCATTTTTAGTAAGGACGGGTTTCACCATGTCAGCCAGGATGGTCTCAGTCTTGACCTCATGATCCTCCTGCCTCAGCCTCCCAAAGTGCTGGGATTACAGGCATGAGCCAACAGGCCCTACCAGAAATCTCAGATTATTTGAACAATTAGGACACTTGGACACAGTGAGGAGAGCTTCACACACTGTGGTCAGTAGGGCGAGGGCTAGGGGAGGGACAGCGGGGGTGGGGAGGGTGGGGAAGGATAACACGGGGAAAAATACCAGACATAGGTGATGGGGAGATGAAGGCAGCAAACCACCTTGCCATGTATGTACCTATGCAACAGTCCTGCATGATCTGCACATGTACCCCAGAACCTAAATTGCAATTAAAAAAAAGAAAAAAAAGTTGAATTATATGTTTAAAAGCCCATGAGCAAGAGTTATACATTTGAATAAAGTTATCAGGTTTCATACAACACAATGTAATAAAAGTAGTGACTTATAAAGGGTAAGGAGAAGCAGACCTGTTGACAACAGTAAAATAGACACTGGATAGATTGAAAAATAATTTTCATTTTTTTGAATGGAAAACAGAATTCCATGGCTTGGATACTCAGTTTAGGAAGCAACTAGTATAAATATGGCTATTGTCAGAGTAAACATTTTTCCTTAAAAATTAAACTTTAGTTATACGGAAATTGATGCACATAAAATATGTTCACTGACCAGGTGTGTTGGCTCATGATTTTAATTCTAGTTACTCTGAGGTCTGAGGTGGGAGGATTGCTTGAGCCTGAGGGATCAAGGCTGCAGTGAGTTGTGACTACCACTGTTCTCCAGACTGGGTGGCAGAATGAGGCTCTGCCAAATAAATAAATAAATAAGAAGAATAAAATAAAATATTACATTCAGTATTACTGTTGTGTAACATTTTTCTGGAGTCATCATGCTATATTTTCTGATACTTAGATAAACTATAATTAAAATGTATAAACGTAAACTGTTTCTTCCCTTTGACAATGAAATAATTCAATCATTTTCTACTCAGCTGAGAACTAGCTGGCCATTCATGTTGGTAGAAGGATTGATTCTGCATAGATTTGCATTCTGAGTTTGGAGATAAGTTCAAAAGGATTTTAAAACATTGAGAATACTCACTACTGAAAAATACTCTCATGAAGAATGCTTTCTTCCCATGTAAAGTCATGGGGCATGGTCTCTAGTAGGCCAGGTGATCCCACATACCTAAAAATATAAATATTTTGAGTGAACAAATTTATTTTCCAGTGTGCAACAACTATGACAACTAAGACATTGTTTCTTGCCTCATCTCATATCTACTATTTTCTTTGCTGATTCTAGTCTTATTTTTTGTGGCATTTAGAGAACACTTTGTATAATTGGCACATTTTTCAAAAATTTTTTGTTTAATTCCCACATCTCTACAAGGTAGATATTTTAATTATCTCCATATCAAATGAAAGCTGAGGCACATAGGTAAGTGACTGGACCAAGACAGTACAGTTAGAAAGTGGATTGTTCAGAATTAAAATACAAGTAGTTGCCCCCAGGGTTCGTACTCTTAACCTGAAAATACATGGACTCTACCTTTAAAATATTTACAGACCGTCTTAGAAATTTTATCCTTACTGCCAAGGGAGATCACCTCCAAATAAACAAACAAACAAATAAAAAATAATTTGAGGGAGAAAAAATCCCCACATATTTAGAAATTTGGATCACATTTTATAAATATCATTTCTTTTAATCATTGTTCTATGAACTTAATTTTACCTTAGACATTGGCGCACAACATTTTTCAAATGTTTTTCCACTTTTCAATACTCCTACAATATTTACAGGCTTCTTTGCTGTTTTGTTTTGGCCTGAATATGCCAGATAATACAAACAAATTAAACTCTATTAGATGGTAGTATGGCCCAAGAATCCAGAAATACGAAAATTTTACCCAAACCATAGCCTACTTTCTCCAGAATGTCAGTGGATTAAAGATCCACTTGAAAAGAATGACATGGAAAGTGAAAACACTTGTGGTTGCTGAGCTTGCACTCAGGTGCAAAAAATGTGGTAAAACAGACTGAAATGTAACAATAAGGGATCACATTTCCTGCTTCCCACACTCAAACATGAATCATAAAATGTTACACTTCAGGTGATCCATATAGAGAAGAAGCACTGAAGACATGAAAAGAGGAAGAAGAAAAACATCCTCCCCAGCTATTTTCTGGGAATGCCTGCAAACATTCCGCATTCAGCATCCTGAAATATGATCGATTGGATTGGTTATCTAAAATGCCTACAGGAAAACACAACACAACATAACACAACACAACACACTTCTTTCTCCATCTATGAGGCTTGAATATGAGCTGGGTCTCCTTTCATCCCTCAGCAAGGCCACCTACAACTTTGTGTCAGCCTCCACCTCTTGCTTGGGCAGGGTCCACAGATCGGCCAAGTCCATCTTCTTTGAGGAAAAGTTGCTCTATTTTCTCCTATAAGCGTAGTTGCTCTTCTGAACTCTTATTCCCCCAAGGAATTTCCTCCTTGACCTCTGTCTTTCTAGGCTTTGGATCTGTCTTCCTCTTGCCCTGTATCCTGTCCCTATCCCTAGACAAGAATAAGCAATAAATGTCTTTAATCTTCCCACAGATACCCAGAAAGCACCTCCAGCCTAAAGAGGGAGAAACAAAGATCATCTTCTGCATGTCCTTCAGGGAACCACCAGACAGGTCAAAGGCATGAACTTAATTTTAAGACATTAAAATTAAGTTATCCAGGAGCCACAACAGGAATGCTGACCCTGTCCCCACAGAATGTAGTTGCTGGCTGGGGAATGGAGGATGTCAGGCTCATAAGTGACTTTTTACCAAAATTCAGCTGCCCCTTTTCTCTTTAGACAGCCCCTTGTATACTGCAAACTTTAGATTAGATTACAGAGTTCTGAAAGAGTTAATTCCATAAGTCTTTGCCAGCTGATGTTTAATGAAGGGATTGATTCTTTGCACTGAGTGCCCTACTCCACCATTTTCTGTATGTCACAGTCTGTGGTCTACATTTATTTCTTTACTTTTATTGGACTGAATATTGGTTTGTTTTTTAGTCCCAAAAGAGAATCTATTTATATAATTGTTGAATGGGCAATCAAAATAGCATAACATTATACACATAACTACACTTCCAAAATCAAATTTATGTATGCAAGTGTGATTCTCTTTTACTTTCACATGATTCAAAAAGATTTTTTAAACATTCACTAAGCACACAGTGTTGTGATTCCATTTGAACTAATTATTTTCAATATACCACCTTGATATACAATTCAACACATTACTTTCATTTGTTTTTAATGTGCTCTTTTAAATTATTGATTTAATTTTACTTTGATAAATCATTTTATTTTATTTCAATCAATAAAATCAATAAAACATGGGAGGTCTGTGGGCTTTTCTCTTTTTTCCCTTTTTCAACTTTGAGAGGATGCCTGCATTATTTAGCTCCTGGCCCTGTGTCTTGCATCACTCAAACTTTTTATTTGTGTTATAACATATCCTACTGTCACATCTGCAAAGTCCTTTTTAGCATGTAAGGCAACATTTGTAGGTTCCGGGGATTAGGACATAAGTATCTTTGAGAGACATTATTCAACCTACCGCAAAAACAATTTGTAAAGAAACTTAACTATAATTTAAAAAGTAGTAAAAATAAAAACCAAGAAAACAAGAATCATCAATAACAATAGAATATATATCTTAAACAATTTTAAACTATAAGTTTAAATACAAAAGGAAATTTTGTATTTATGTTTAAATCCATATACTTGCTACTCTAAGAGATGTCACTATTACAATAGATGTTCCTAAACACCCTCCAGATCAAAGCAAATGCCTGCGTTGTTCTTCTGTTTATTTGATTACAGAGTGACAGAATTGCTAGCACCAGAAAAATTAAATTGCCCTAATTCAGCAGAGTCAGCCAGTTACATATAGTAAAATACTTTATGGGCATTACAAGCTAATTTATTTGAGAGAAACATGCTAACATGCTAGTGTACCTCAGGCAAATCTATTTAGTAAATGCACTCTGTGGCTAGGAGAAATGGAGTTTGATATTGATTAATCTGAGCCATTGAGTTGTCTGCTGAGAAGAAATTGGAAAATTGACTTTTATATTTGGAGAATTTTGATGGGAGTATGAATGCCCCTGGATGTGAGGCCAAACGAATTTGTGATATAGAAATGAAAAAGTTTGCCATTAACATCGCCATCTCAAACTATGTTTCATGTGTGTACTGCTGTTTTTCTTCCAATTCTCCCTCATCTCCCAGCTAGATTGTAAACTCTGTCAGAACAGTACACTTGTCTTCCTTATTCATTATTTTAGTCCCTAATTAATATTAGGCATTCAATAAATAACCAGTTAATGCTTTCAGTTGATTTTTGTTAAACGTCAGTTTTGAATTGCCACAAACTTGCTCATGAAAGCCTCATCAAAGCAAAAAAATTATCTATATATCTGTCTCAATTGGTTTTCCTCACCCCAGAAATGTATTTAAGAATATTTTATTATGGCATAGTTTTTATTTATTGTATACTTGTTACCAACACTGATATTTGATTTGATAATATTAATATTTTATTTAATTATTACTAACAGATCTCTAATTTTTTTCAGGACAGCAAAGTCTCCAGTTAAAATCTCTCATCTCCCTAGGTTTCCTTGCAACTAGATATAGCTATATGACATCATTCTATCATTCTGACCAGTGTTATAAACAGAAACATACTGGTTGGGGATTCCAGAAAGTTATTGTCATCCTAATGTTAAAAAAATTAATGTGTACATATCTTTTCATTTTTGTCTTCCAATTTGATTTTTTACTAAATTTTGAACTCAGTTCCCAGGTGTGGAGAAGCCATTTTTAAACCAAAAGGCTAAAAGCTCCATCATAATGAAAGTAAAGACACAGCTAATATGTGCCTGGGTCTTTGATGACTTTGTGGAGTAGCTGCACCAGTCATGGGATGTATATGTCTGCACTCCTTGTCACTTGAGGAAGACTACCGCTTATTCACTAGGCAAGATTTCTGCTACATGCAGCGACACGTGTCCAGATGATGACTAAGAAGAAAATCTTACATGGTAGATGTCCAGTTCACATAACTGTAAGTGTTAAGGAAAGGGGAAAGAAACACAATCACTGGCTCAACAGTCAAAGACATGCTTATTTTGGAGAATAAACCTAAGAGGGGATTCTGGCTGATTTTGGACAGCAGTGCTCTCTTTTACAGACAAAGAGTGTTGTGAGAGCTTGGAATGTTTCTGTGTCAGAGAGAAGTTTATGGTATGATTCGAATGCCTCTGGTCAGCGGGGAGGTTATCTTGGGGCTAACATGTCTCTGATCAAGGAGAGATTTGGTTGGAGATGTTATTTGTGGCTTATGGTCATGCTGACTTTAGTCATTAAGCCAGTGCCCTTTGGATTTAGGCAGTTTTTGATCAAGGTGAAACTTAAAATGCCAGTACTTGTCCA
Organism: Sapajus apella; assembly: GCF_009761245.1. NCBI lineage: Eukaryota > Metazoa > Chordata > Mammalia > Primates > Cebidae > Sapajus > Sapajus apella. The sequence goes on along the minus strand of NW_022436968.1, from coordinate 9,757,496 downwards.
AGATAGCTATAGTTAGTTCCTGCTCTGTCAATAATGAGGAACTCAGGCAATAATCTGCTCAAAAACCCCAAAGAGACTCTAGGCTCAGGTTGTTCATTTTATCTTAATGGCTTCAAAGAGAAAACTATTTCTTACCCAGTTAAATTCTCAATTCTCTATAATTTGAACATATAATTAAAATAGCTCCCTATAACAACCAAATATAAAGCAATGGGACTACAGTCTGGTTAAAATATTGTGTTCTTTTTAAATATTGTGTAGGATCATTAAATATTTAGACATGAGTGAATTATTAGAGTTGGGGGTAAAAATCTGACATAAATCATAATATTTGTTCACATTACTGCATTTGTTTTGTTTCTTCTGAAAGCAGTGATTGGTTTGAATTTATAATTTTGAAGTTATAATTCACTAGTATACATTTAAATCTGAGGAGTTTTTTCATTAATTAAATATGATTCATGTGGTCCCATATAAGCTGATAATTCTTCCCTTCAAGTATATATATTTTTTTCATTAGTTCTTTATTTTTCTTTCCTATATGCTGTATTCTTTCTTTTAAAATTAACATATGATCACCTGGCTAATTTATCTAAATATTTTACCTTTTCTTTAGTAAAGTGCTAGAATTTTTGTTCCCATTGTGGTAATATTTTTCAACTTGATCTTCTAGTTCCCCAGTTCAATATTAGGTGAAGTGTATTATGTGTCTCACGTATTTGATTGTGTTATTGTATTCACAGTTTTGTTAATTTTAACTTTGAGGAATTATTTAGTCACTTCAGCTTTCCTTTTTCAACAGGATTCTAATAATATTTATGCAATATTTTCTTTCTTTCTTTCCTTTTTTTTTTTTTTTTTTTTTGGAGACTGACTCTTGCTCCGTCACCCAGACTGGAGTGCAGTGGGACTATCTTGGCTCACTGCAACCTCCACCTCCCAGGTTCAAGTGATACTCCTGTCTCAGCCACCCAAGTAGCCGAGATTACAGGTGCTCACCACCACTCTCAGCTAAGTTTTGTATTTTTTGTAGAGCTGGGGTTTTATCATGTTGGCCAGACTGGTCTTAAACTCCTGACCTCAAGTGATCTGCCTGCCTCTGCCTCCCAAAGTGCTGAGATTATAGGTGTGAGCCACTGCACCCAGCCGTATTTATTCAATATTTTATTGAATAATCCTGAGATTTGGCTCCCCACATTAACTCATTCATTGAAATAGCATTATGTTTGCATAATATTTTTCAGGATCTTTATTCTACTATTATTTATTTTTTATATTTTACATTTATAGATTATCACGCAAATTGAAAACATTTATAAGCTTGTTTGTATTTTCTTACTTATTTTATATAATAATTGCTCAGTTCACTTTATAGGATTCTCTCACATAGTCTGAATCTAATGAGAAGGGTCATTTGATAAGTGGTTGATGACTCAAAGATGTTACATGTCCAGTGAAGACTTAGTAGTCGCTTTGTATCCAAGGTTCTGGAAAAATCGTCAAACACGCCAGTTTCAGCTATCCTCCAGCTTTTACTGTTGAGGTATTACAGGAGCCTGTGTTTAGGTAAACTCTATAGAGTACATTTTCAAATTTTAACACTTTTAATTTTGAGATAATTTGACATATAAAATTTGAAGAACTAGCATACAGAATTTTCATGTTCCTATACCTGCATTCCACAAATATAAATACGTATATATGTATATGAGGTTGAGTCTTCTCTTTCCTTTAGAATTTTGTGGATGTTCTGGGTTCAGTTTCAGTATATAAGATATCATATAGATATGAAAATACAGATTAAAATCAGGCAATAATGCTAAATTACATCAAATAGAGTATGAAGGTATACATATATGCATATGGTAAATACATATGCATGTATCTACACACTATACTCACATGCAGATAGATGATAGAGCTGTATATACATTTTTTTTCTGAAATTTTTGTCCTTTTACCTTGAAATAATTCAGTGTGTATGTGTTAATAACAAAGATGGCCAGGCGCAGGGGCTCATGGCTATAATCCCAGGACTTTGGGAAGCCAAGGCAGGTAGATCACAAGGTTGAGCTCAAGACCATCCTGGCCAACATGGCAAAACCCCATCTCTACTGAAATTACAAAAAAGCTAGCTGGGTGTGGTGCTGCACACCTGTAGTCACAGCTACTCAGGAGGTTGAGGCAGAATTGCTTGAACCTGGGAGGCAGAGGTTGAAGTTAGCTGAGATCATACCACTGCACTCCAGCCTGGCAACAAAGCAAGACTCCTTCTCAAAACAAACAAACAAACAAACAAAACCCCAAAGACATTCTTCTATAATCTCAGTAATTTCAGACAAATAAAACTTTAACAAATTAGCAGAAATATTTCTGTATATCTTTCTTCCAAATTTTCAAATGTTAACATTTTATCACACTTGCTTTAGAGTTTATTTTTGTTCTGTATGAGAGTTTTGAGTGCAGGCTGCAACTGGATGTCAGTTTATCTCTAAAAACACACTCTTATATGTGTATTTGCAAATTAAGCAAGAACACTGTCTTGAATAGCCATGGAAAATTATCAAAAATTAATATACTAATGTTAATTAATATGGACACTAGTAACATATGATCTAATCTACACACATAATTAATGAAGCCAATTGTGTCCCAAGTATCATTTTTCTGGTCTAGAGTTTAATCCAGTATATGTGTAACATCCTTCTCTCCGCTGATACTATGGAAGCAAAACTGTGCTCCTGTGAGGTTGGGAAGCTGTTAGCAATAGGGATTCTCATACTCATGCTAAGGTGAGTAAACAGAATGAGGAATAAGAAATGATGGTTTGCAGACTTGCTTTAAGGTAAAGAAGCACTGAATCAGCCCTCTCACTGTGGACACTCATATTAGGAAAGAAGAGAGAGATAAAATTAAAGAACTAACAATTATGGGGAGTAACATTTATGCAAGTATGCAAGAGAAAACATCCATTATTTCCACTAGTTCTTTGCTTTATGGGTTCAAGTTTTTGTGTCTTGCAGAGAAAGAGGGATGCTTACAAATACTTTCATACTATATTTTTTTTGATTTAATCTAACTTAATTGCCTCATTTTGATCCGTTTATTCCATCCATGTGACTGACATCTTATCCTGAAACTGAACCTAGAACTTCTATAAAATTCTACTGAAAAGAGTTGCTTCCACAGTATATATTCTTGGCTTTGTTTTCTTGCATACGTTTCATCATGTACATTTTATTTCTCCAAGTAATTAATTCAAATCTATTTTACTTCTTAAAATAATTCTTCCTGTACTCTGCTCTCATCTTACTATTAAACCTTTCTTCTTCACAGAAGTTCTATACTTTTACTTCAGTGAAGACTTCATAACAATAGAAGGAAAGTGTATGTGTCATTTATAACAACTTGAGATTTGCGTTTACTCTACTTTTACATAAAACAAAATAATACCTTATTAATTTTCATTTGATAGCATTTAGGTTACATACAATGAATAAAAGGGAAAATTGCTTTGATATCATCTTTCATGCCGTACAAATGGTATATAAAATTACAAAAGATAAAATATGAGTTATATAATCATGAAGTCAGAATATTGATTTATAGAAAAACGAATGAATCAAAAATGTTAAGCCACTTAGCATACTGGGCTAATTTTCATTGCCATCCTTTAACTGTAGTCAGAAAGATATCAACAGGTATCCAGAGCCACAATTAAATAATCTTTTGAAGCAAATCCTCAATTACACTCCACACATGTTACAGGATTGTTTCCTTTAGTTCTGCTTCACTACCCAGAAATCTCTGTGGCTGCCATGACCTCTAAGCAGGGACTTGTACAGGCCTACCAGGGATGCTCTGCTCACTAGGCCCAGCAGCTACCAGCCAAGATTCCATGCCCACCCAGTGTCCACACAGCCTGCAGCTGAACTGCCTGTGCCACAAGCAGCTTCTGCACTGTGCACCAGTGTCTAGATGAGGGGAACATGGTGGTGCTCCAAAACTCAGAAATGCCAGCAATTGTGGAGCCCCAAGGGATGCTACATCTCTTGCTCAGGGAGTCCTGAGGTCTGAACCCCAAGAAATGTTGCAGCATTGTAATTCATCAAGTGAGAGGGAATAGCACTTGGCGGCATTTTCTCACCCATTGCTCAGTAAACAGTAGGGAACAGTGACTTCGCTTCTTCATGCTGGCACCATGGCAAATAGGGACATGTTATAGCTCTCTTGTTTCTGCCACCCACAGCTCAGTGAGGTCTGGATTCTTGTCCTGTGACCAAAAGGAATAAAGTTTATGGACACCAGACAGTGAGTAAGGCAGAGAATTTTATTGAGTGACACAGGGAAATCTATCAACTGCAAGAGGGGACCCTAAAAGTGGGTTGCCCTTGGCAATGAGGGGGGCTCAAAAGTGGGTAGCCCTTGGCGGCAAGAGGGACCTGAAAGTGAGTAGGCCCCAGGAGGCTGAGTTCAGGATTTTTATGAACTCAGAAATGGGGAATTACATGGTGAGTGGTTCATGGGTGGTCTTTGGAAAAAGAACCATTCATTTAGTTGAAAGAAAAACATCATCCAGAAGGAACTAATTGAATAAGAGAGAGGGTAAGATGTGGATAGAAGTTCCCATTCTGGTTGTAGACTCTGTATTTCTCATTGATTTCACAGACAAATAATCATTTAATAATTTTAGCAATTAGTTTATAAAATCAAAACAAAACAACACAGTAAAGCAATGTGCATCTATGCATATTCCAAAGTCACACATTTAGGGAAACTTTAACATTAAAACAGGACACATTGTGGTAATAGCACCCAGAAACTATTGTGTGCCTATATATAATACACACACACATGTGCTTTTTATTTATATAGATACACACACACACACACACGCACACACACACACATACATGTATATGTGCTAGAGAAAGAATTTGAGAAATCGATTATTCAGAAAAACAACCTGTAATGGGCCAAAGTATACAGTTACAATCTAACCTCACATGCTTACCTGCAGTCTGTGACTGCAGGCAACTTACTCAATCTTCTTTTATCTCTTTTTTCTCACTCTTATTTAGAGAAAATGCTTAACCTATTGAATTAAGATTTGAGAAGAAATATGTGTGTGGACAGAACATGTATAAAAAATATACAATAATTTCACATAATTTTGTGCCCTTTCTCTGTCTCAACTCCATTCTTTTCCATCCTGCTCTGTACCTGGGAAGCTCACCTGCATGGACTACATGAAGATTTCCTTGCTGTGAGGCTTCTAGTTAAAGTTAAGCAATGACAGTACCAGCCCAAGACTAGAATGTTAAGAGGGAAGAGATACTAGTGTGTTTTTCCTACACGTCTTTCAGGTTAACAAGGATCACCTGTGTTATTCTCCTGAAAGACCCGACTCCTGTTCTACAGCCATTCTCTCCATGGGTTTGAGTAATGACTCTCTCTCATTGACTTTAGTGTTGAACAGATGATAATGCCTTCGAAATTTAGCTCTGTGATATCACTATTCCATGTCTTGTTGATATTCTTAACTTTGACTATATATGTATTAATGATTCCTTTGTTGATTTTTTTAAATCACTAGAGTGGTTGTGCACATTGGCTTACTCAATTACAGTTCCAATTTATGCCTCTTGTTCTGGTGTACTTATTAATGTCAAATTAGCAGGGATTGGACAGTAGGTGATATGTTCACCTTATGAATAGCCTCACTTGGGTAGGCCATCTCTTTCCTGACATAACCCTGATAGGTATAGACCACTATAAAAATATTTAATATTTTTTAATTTAATATACCACTATAAGTATATTTAATAATCATTCAGTAAATAGTATGAAAACATAATCATTTTAGCTCTTAATAGATTATTATTAAAATATGCATCCAGAAATTATTGATAAATTAAACCTGAATAAATTTTTATATCCCCAAGTAAAAGTTATTTGGAATTAAAATGATAAGAGCTCAAATTTGTTTTGTTGTTTAATTCAGACTTAGCTGCAGAAGTGGAAATATTCTCAAAATTACTTTATGCAGCTCATGAAGAGACCTTGTCACTGCAGAGGATGCCTGATTAATGAGACTTTTTAATATTCTTTTATAGGCAAATTTTCTCATTATATTCAGATATTACTACTTTCTATGTGGTTTATTTTATGTTTTTGTCATAAAGTATAGAATGGTCAGAAAATCTCATGACAATGTACATAATTTCATGCTAAGGATTCAGAGGTATTTATTTAAATCTTCACAATTTTGAAAAACAGAATCAATAGGCTCACTGATGTTCCCGTATTATTAATCCAATTGTGTAGAGAATTTGCCTAGGAAGAGATAATAACATACTCTGTTTATTTGTTCTAGCTGTTAGGAAGCTCTGAAAACCTGAGCTCAGCTTATTTTTACTAATACTTTTTGCTGATTTAGGCTGCTTACTGTGAAGTGGTTCCCTGAAGTTAACCTTTTTACAGATCAGCAATTCATAACTTGCTAATTTTTCTACAATGAATTCATATATTTTATGTACATTTTCTTTTATGTTACATTTACTTCTTGTTACCAGTTGATTTTGTTCCATCAAAAAGACATGTTGAAATCCTAATCCCCAGTACTTCAAAATATTACTTTCTTTGGAAATAGGATCTTTGCAGAGGTAATCATGTCAAAATTAGGTTATAAAGGTGGGACCTAGTTCAATATCACTGGTGTCCTTTTAAAAGTTGGAAATTTGGACAAAGGGAGACATAGAGAGAGAGAAAAGGATCTGAAGAGATAGAGAGAGAAAACAGCCATCTATAAACCAAGGACTAAGTCCTGGAACAGATCTTTTCCTCACAACCCTAAGAAGGAGCCAGGCACACAGTCAAGAACTGTAATACAATTCTGTTGTTTAAGCAGCCTAGTTTGTGGTACTTTATTAAGCAGCCTTAGAAAACTAATACATTTCCAGAAAGGCATCAGATATTTTTGCTAAATCTGTGTATTCAGCTGTTTTCATGCTGCTGATACAGACATACCCATGGCTGGGTAATGTATAAAGAAAAAGAGGTTTAATGGATTCACAGTTCCACATGGCTGTGGAAGCCTCACAATCATGGCGGAAGGCAAGGAGGAGCAAAGGCATGTCTTAATGGCACCAGGCAAGAGAAGAATGAGAGCCAAGCAAAAGGGAAAACCCCTTATAAAACCATGAGATTTCCTGAGACTTATTCATGATCACAAAAGCAGTATGGGGGGAAAAACACCCCCATGATTCAATTATCTCCACTGAGTCCCTCCCACAACACATGGGAATTATGGAAGCTATAATTCAAGATGAGATTTGGGTGGGGAAACAATATCAGTCTATCTCTGATCATTCAAGTAAACTAGGAAAGAAAGGAGCAAAATACAGCGTAGATCTCATCTTTTGATTGGGTAGAAGACAAATATGAACATTGTGGATTGTTTCTAATTATTCTATTCTACACAGACTATTATTCAATATGACTGAAAATAAAGAACAGGCAATGCATTGACACAAATTATATTGACAATATACCACAGTTAATATATTGACAAAAATCTTCACATGAAAATTGCAGGAATGTTCTTATATAAACACTTTATTAGTATCTGTTTATTTTTCAGCATCTGCTAATAGAAAAATAGCTTATTGTTGTTTATGCTTGCTCTCACCAAAATCACCTTAAAACTTGGATAACATTCAAAATAAACATCTCGTTGAAGATAGAGTAAGGTTACCATGGAACCCACAACTTCAGAATCAAAGATCCTGATGTGAAGGAAAACAAGCTGAAGCAAGCCTGATTTTCCACAACGCCTTTCTCCTTGAGACATTTGCAGATTGATTAAGAGGCAGAGGCTAGAGGGACCAAGAAATCAAGCAGAACAAAGAAAGCACAGTGCTTAAATGACAAAAGAAAGGAAAGAAAGAAAGAAGAAAGAAAGAAAGGAAGAAAGGAAGGAAGGAAAGAGAAAGAAAGAAAAAAGAAAGTAAGAAGAAAGGAAAAGAAAGATTAGATTTAATTAACTGCAAAGGAGAAGAGGCCGCCGTAAACATTCCAAACCTGCAGTTAAAATTTCAGAAGGGCTAAAACCTAGAATGAGGTAAAGAAAAAGTCCTTAGGAATTATTAAATGTAGTCTCAAGACAACATAATTCCAGAGTTATTGAAGAGACTTATTGCTACAAAAACCGCATCCCAGAAAGTCAGAGTCCATTCTCACAGGATACCCTTAAAGCATCATGCTCAAAAATTTTTCACATGTGAATTCCATCAAGCTTTCCAAGCCCGGATAATATTATGCCACATATTTTTTAACAAAATTAATTTAGAATATCTTTCAAATATTTTATGCAAGTATAATATTAACTAAAATGATTAAATAGCACAAAATAAAATTATAGCAACAATAATTTTACATAATGATAAAGATATGCAAAATCTATATAAAGAAAACTGGAATTCTACAAAGCATACCAAATGTCAACTTGAACAAAATGGAAAGCTATCTCTTATTCTGATGTAAAATGATAACATTGTAAGGGTTAATTTTTCCTACGTTTATATAATCCCAATGAAAATATTGGTTAGATTTTTTGTGCTGTATTTTATTGATTTATTTCATGAAACTACACGTTTGTACTAAAGTTATGATGAAAAGTGAAATATGTACAAATATTTAGGAAATCACTGAGTGGAAAAGGCTATGAGGATGGATAATTCCCTACCAGGTATTAAATCATACATAAACATAGCTTCAGTGTGGTAGTAGCTCAAAAATAAGCAAATAGATGAGGGAATAGAATAGAAATTCAATAAATAGATTCAAATACAATGGAGTATTTAGTATATTACTGAAATTGGCATCTCTAATCCCTAGGAAATAGAATAATTTTCTGTTTGAATGAAAGTCATTTTAAAAAAAGCAACTGTATCACATACAATATGGATGTGCATTTATCATCACATGGAGGATGGAACTCCCCCCAGACTGGAGATCTAGATGTAAGAAATAAATCTAAAAAAAATTGGAAGATAACATGACCTGTTTCTCTACATCACCATATGGAAAATTTAAAACAGATTAAAACTTTAAAAATGTAAAATAAACCACAGGGGGGAAAAAAACCTCTCCAAATAAAAACATCTTTTAAGATTGAAAAAAATGAGGCCAAAATCTGATAGAAAAATAAAGATACAAGCAGGAAATCAGAAGAAGAATATTAAAAAATATATGAAAATGACTTGTAAACATAAAGTATTTTCAGGGAATACAAGAAAATAGGAGAAAGAAAATCAAAACTAGAATGAGATACAATATCTGATCTATCAGTTTATCAAAACAAAAAGTTGACAATGTACGCTTTTGACAAAACTCTAGTAAAACATTGATATTCACTACATAGATGCTGGGAATATAATGTGGTGCAACTCTTGAGGGAAATTAGTCAATATCTTTAAAAAATATGCTTGATTTTACCTTTTGATTCAGCAATCCCTCTTTCTAAGAATTTACCCTGTGAGTAAATTTCTAATAATGTAAAAATACATCAGAACTGGGGTTATTCATTGTAGAAGTATTTATGATACAAAAAAATTAGATATAATTTCAATGCCCCTGTACATGTTGAATACTCTGTGGTCCATCAACACAACTTTGTGCTAAGTAGCCATATAAAAGAATAAGTAGATATTTATAAATTTATATGTATTAATGTCTCAGATATCTTGTTAAGTGAAAAAACAAGAGAATCCATACCATGTAATATTTTTTGTAAAAAGTAGGAGCATAAGAAAATATTCAGGTATTTGCTAAATTTTTGCAAAATGGAAATACAGAAAAGCAAATCAGAAACTTAGGAAATTTGTTACATGTAGAGTTAAGTAGGCATGAGAAGGACTGAAGAGGGCATAACAAATCTCAGTTGTCTTCTTGAGTTACAGGTCTAGTTAAGTCCAGGAAAAAACATTATTTCCTTGCTCCTTCTGGCTTAGGTGTGGAGTAATCATTACATACCTCAAGTGCTTTATTTTCTGTACTTGCACTTTTGCAAAAGTTTAACTTCATTAAAATTTCCTCAACCATTCCTTTTGAGTAACCCATCAATTAATTGACAAAAGCAAAATTGACATAAATGTCTTATCTATAAAATACACAAACACACTCACACCCACACCCACACATACCACACATATAAGAGATGGAATCCCACTCTGTAACATAGGCTGGAGTATGGTAGTGAGATCAGACAGCAAAGCAGCCTTGAACTCCGACATTCAAGCCATCCTCCTGCCTTAGCCTCCTGAGTAGCTGGGTCTATAGGCATGCAAAACCACATCCAAATAATTTTTAACTTTTTGTAGAGATGGGATCTTGCTATATTGCACAGACTGGTTTCAACCTTCTGGACTGAAGTGATCACTCTGTCTTGGTCTCCCAAAGTGCTGGGATTATAAGCATGAGCCGCTGTATCCAGCCTACAAAAACATATTTATTTTACCAATCATTTCTACATTATTTTCATCTTTGAATGTTTATATTTTTGGTCTTCCTATCACTCTTCATAAAATTGGTTAAAAGGAGGCTGAAGCTTATGTATCCCTTTTCTAGGATATTCCAGGCTTTGCGTAGTTACTTTGATTAGATTTCATGTCTATGTTTTTGAAGACTGAGGTAATGATATGACAATGAGATTCTATTCTGCACTTGGAATTAGCATTTTTAATTTTAATTTGAAAAAATTGAACAAATCTAAGAATGCTAGGAAACACAGGAAACATATACATTATAGAAAATGCTTTTCAGTTAATTAAGAGTTAGCTTGTAACTTAAGTCTTAAACATGTTGGAACACAGAAAAAAACAAGAAACAGCACTAACAGAAAAATGAAGGAAAAAAGAAAAAGAGAATTTAAAATAACTGTGTTTTCAATATTTCTTATACCTTTTTGTCCCTGTTAGAATATTTTGCTTATATATTTAATGCTCTATAATAGTCACCACAATAAATTCACCAAATATGTATTTTGTTAATTCATATATAGTTTACTTCACATTTTCTGCTAAGATGTTCGTTTTGTTTAGCTTAGGTTTCGATGAAATATTTTTAGTTTAATTGGACCTGTGCATTGGTAGGGAGTACCTAATTTTCATACACAAGCAATATAGTGTAAATGACCACATTAATCAGAAAACAGTATTCAAATCTGTTGGATACAAACCAATGTGATAAAAAATATGGATATTCTCAAACTCATTCCCATTCTCATTTCCATTCTAATTTTTAAACACAAAAGTAGAATGAAATAATCTATATAATATCAGAATTGATGACAAATGTCAGCTCAAATCTAATTATAAAATATTGTTAAGAAATTGGTGTGTAAGTACAATTTTGGTTTCCAAATAAAAATTTCAGGTTTTAAAGCTTGTTCTGGAAAAGGAGTTTAGCACATTGGCTGTATAATATTATTATAGCAGTCTTTGCAAACAGCCAGTAACCTCTGGTGTACATTATTAATAAAACTCTCAAGTAAAATGAGCAACATTGCCTTTCTCTTTAACGATTACCATTTCTCTACACTGTGTGTTTGTTTTAATATTTTCAAGCATGTAATCAAGCAACGATTACCTAGTGAAATGATGAAACATGCTAATTATAAATACTTCTTAGCCATGGTGCAATCCATAGGAGTCCATTCCTTGGTACACAGCTGTAATTCTTACTCACGTTCATGTCAGTTGCAAATTTATATTGATGGAAGAATTAGGTCTCAAAGTAGTTCTTATTCTAAAACTCTGTCACAGATTATTGATTTAACTGACATTTAAACCATCATAGCATATCACAAACATACACAAATCCTTACATATTCTTGTCAAAGTCAATAAAAATTAAGTACAGAAAGCAATTTAAGAAATGTAAAGTAGAATATTACATTAAGGTAGCTGCTTTCCTGAATCATCTGGATTAACCAAAATTCCTATTATTTCTGGCATAATGCCTGGAAGCCTAATTGTGCACGTTGGGACATCCTCAATACTACCCAGATGCTACGCCTAGTACATACTGAAATATTTTTCTGATTTCAATATTAAGCAATTACTCTCAAGTTCACACTGGCTGTCCTATATAAAGTAGCACAAAGCAATCAAATAACATACAAGATTTGCACATTTGGGACTGGAAAACAGACAGATGCAATCCAACAAGAAATCTAGCCTTCTTAATTTATTGTAAGAGTCAAAGAGCACTGGTTTTGAGAACATTATTTTGCAAAACAAAATCCCAACAGTGTCAAAGTAGTTTACCAGTTAATATTCTCAGCTACTTGCACTTTATTGTAACAATTACATTTTCTGGTTATTATGTAGAGAGAGTAATATTTCAACAGCAAATTGGTTTTCAGAGGAAATTAAATATTCTTAAGAATGTAGATTTATCACCTGAAGGAAATGACTGTTTATTCCTTGCATTTAAACAGACAACTATACAGTGGAGTACTTTCATAAAAGAATATAGCCTATGCCTACTTTTCATTTTTAGTTAAATAAATGCTACTATTTTTTACAAAAACATGATAAGTTAGAAGCCATTGTTTAAAGGCTCTGATAAAATAGATTGAGTAAAGAAAAATAAGAAAAGTTGTTGGATAATAAAACCATATCAGTGTAGATTCCTGAACTTCAGCAGCAAAAAAAAAGCTAAAATTAAATGTTAAGATTGTTTGTGGTCCTTTGTTAAGTAATTTTACTACACAGCATAAGGACTTGGAAAAGAAATGTTAGATTTTAACAGTTGTTAGAATGTGTGCTCAGAGCTGAAAGCAACGCACATACCCATAGACACACACACACACACTCACACACACACACACACACACACAAACACATACACAGAGACACACACACACAGATACCCAGCTCTCCAGCTTCTAATTCTTAGACTAGTCGGATAGGAATAATGACTTTATGAAAACAAAACAAAACAAACAAACAACAACAAAAAAGAAAAACAGAAAAAGATATAAGTTTCGGGAAAGATGAGGGGAAAGGAAATCATAATAAAATGAATCTTTATGGCTGGATAAGAGCTTGCTAAATAAGTCGAAAAAATATAATATGAATAATCATATCATTTTATGTAATAAATGGATGTTTTCATTTCACTTTGCTTCTTATTTTTTATCTTTTTAAATTTGTATTAAAAGTTACATATCTCTCAGAAATCATTTTAAAGAAATGACAAAATTATGTAAATATGAAATATATAATGGTGAATGTACAAGGGTAAATGTCCATTTCTGTCAGAAATGATTAGTAGTTTCCACATTTTTTTATGATTGCAGACCTCTGTAAAATGATTATTTAATGGCTTGAGGAAATTCTATTTCTCACTTCATACTGAAGAAATGGAAGCAAATAAAACTTTTGAAAGAAAAAATAATACCTTCAAGAAGTTAAATCTCTAGAGAAGTGTTGATAATCTTTGGTTTCATGATTGTTAAAAATTAATGCTTTTTTTTCCTATTTTCCTAATTATCATTTGGCTCAATGTAGAAAAGGGGTAAGGGCAGAATTTTATCTAAAATAGTTCCTTTAAAAAACACACCAGGTTCTGATTTTGGTCTGTGAAATCAACTTATGCTGATTTGAAATTGCTAATGTTCAGTGTTATTTTTTAAATCAATGCTGAGATAGTTTTACTTGGTATTATGAAAGGGTAATTTTTCAATTTTATCATTCTTGCTGCACTTGTTAGCTTTGATTCTTCTAAAACTAACCGATATGATTTGGCTGTGTCCCCATTGAAATCTGATCTTGAATTGTAACTCCCACAATTCTCATGGGAGAGACCTGATGGGAGGTAATTGAATCATGACGGCAGGTTTTCCCATGCTGTTCTTGTGGTTGTGAATAAGTCTTTTGAGATTTGTTGGTTTTATAAAGGGCAGTTCCCCTGTACACGCTCTCTTGCCTGCCATCATGTGAAATGTGCTGTTGCTCCTGCTTTACCTTTTGTCATGATTCTGTGGCCTCCCCTCTGTGGAACTGTGAGAACATTAAACCTCTTTTCTTTATGAATTATCCAGTCTTGGGTATTTCTTCATAGCAGTATGAAAATAGGCTAACACCCTAATTTATCAATTTTCAGGAAATGAATTTGTATTCTGGCAACCTCCAAAAGAGACTAGTAGTATCACTATGAATTCATAGCTTTTTATACTTTGCTATATTTCAATCTATTTTTATCTATTCTCTTTTAAATTTATTTTATTTTAGATTTACAGGGTACATGTGCAGGTTTGATTACATGGGTGTATTTCATGATGCTGAGTTTTGGGCTTCTAATGATCCTGTCACCTAAGTAGTGAACCTTTGAACCCAATAGGTAGTTTTTCAACCTTTGTTCCCCTCTGTCTCCTCTCCCTTTTAGAATCTCCAATGCCTTTTCTTCCCATCTTTGTGCCTGTGTATAACCAACGTATAGCTCCCATTTACAAGTGAGAAATAATGCTGAATTTTTTTGATCCTAAAAAAATAGCAGGTGACAATGAATATATTATGCAAATATGTAATATGACTAGAAAGTTGGTTTGTGTAGTGATTTTATATTTAGCAACTAAACTAGAAATTATAAATTATAATTATTTACTAAAGAAATTCTATAAATTTAGTGATAAAATATAAACACATAGAAAAAAACCCCTCTTAAACCTTTTCTGCTCATAGCTAAAACTGCATAGATGCCTGTGGAAGCTTCTACATCATAACCTTTTCACTGGCCAAGACACAGATCTTTACAACTACTGCTTATTTTGAACTGAATTGGCCTTTGGGAGTCAATAGGTGAAGCCATATTTTGTTAGAAGTATACATCTTTCCAATGTCAGGCAAGATGACAGTTTAATAGCAAAAATAGATTATTTTTTTAAAGATGTGTTATTTATAGCTATATCCTTTATCTTGTTTTTTAAAGCTTTAAAAAAGTCCTTTAAAATCTTCAAACATGTCTCATTGTAAATATTAAATGAAAAAATACTTTGTCTTATCATTTCAAATTATATTTTAACTGTTCTACATTCCAGATAATGATAAACATATTTTATCCTGAAGGAAGATCATGAGATCTTCCAAAAGACTATGTTGCTTCTAGACAGGTTTTAAATGGTTTATATTATATTTCTTCAAAAACATGGAAAAAATCATCATTCTAGAACATCACAGAACAAAGATAATGAAAACACAGGGTAGGGATTGTCAGACATGGTAACATGAACAAATATATTAAAAGTAAAACTTTGGATTAATATATCTTACCATCATGATAAAATTATAATATTTATAATTCCAAAAATGTTAAAACTATTATTAATGAAGCAGATGCAAATTTTGAATGATTATTATATTACAGCTAATAAAAACATTGACTCCTGTCAGGTGCAGTGGCTTATGCATGTAATCCCAGCACTTTTGGAGGCCGAGGTGGGTGAATCATCTGAGATTAGGAGTTCGAGACCAGCCTGACCAACATGGAGCAACCCTATCTCTACTTAAAGGACAAAATTAGCTGGATGTGGTGGCAGGCATCTGCAATTCCAGCTACTTGGGAGGCTGAGGCAGGAGAATTGCTTTAACCCAATCAGGTGTAAGTTGCAGTGAGCAGTGATCATCCCATCACACGCCAGCCTGGGCAACAAGAGTGAAACTCCGTCTAAAAAAAAAAAAAAAAAAAAAAGACTCCTTGAATTACAAAAAAGAGCTACAAAAAAAAGAACATGAAATGGTTATTTGTGTAAGAGAAGTTTTCATTCTACAATTTAACTTAAGTTGCTAGCTATTTGCCTAAGAAAGACTTGTAGGACATCTTACTGCAAATTAAGTAACAAATAATTTCATATGGGACTTACTAACACCATGTGAGACAAGTTTTATTATTATTATTTATTTACTGTTAAGAAAATATTTTTATGTTTTTTATGTGATATGTAACTACATAAGTTAAAAATGTATTTATTACCATCTATATGATAAACCAGGTTAAATAATAAGAGACAAATGTCTCAAAGCATGAGCACTACATAAAATCAAAAGCGTAAGATAGGTGGGGAACGGAAAAAAAGCCATACCTATTAAATACCTATTTTAGAGAAAATTCCCATATGAATGCAAAATATACATAAAAGGATACTTACTGGGTTTTATAAATAACAGCAAAAATCAAAAGTAAAATCATTGTCCACTAGTAGGCAAATAATATGTAAAATATAATTTTATTAATACTACAGAATATTATGGAGCCATTATATTGAATAGAATGCTGTCATTAAAGAAACTTTAAGAATTAACTTCCAGTGAAAAGGACATCTAGCAAAGCAGACATTCATCCAGCAAGTATTTATTGCACCTATATGTATGTTCCAAGTGCTGTTCTGTCCTCTAGTGTCTCATTTATTTTAGAACTGAAACAAAAACAAAATTAGTTTTTGTGTTTTTTTCTATGTATATACATAGACTTTAAATTGACTGTAAAAGAGTCTGGAAGACAGCAAAGAGAAGTTATTTTTGAGAAGCAGAGAAAATGAAATTGCGATAAGAGAAATCGAATGAAGTTTTGTACAGCCGGTGCTCCATATCCAGTATCCACGTTTGAAGGTTCAACCAACAGTGAATCAAAAGTATCCACAAAAATTAAAAATAATGATATAAAATAAAAATAAACCAAAACCCAATACAGTATAACATCTGCTTACCTAGTATTTACATTGTATTAGGAATTACAAATAATGTAGAGACAATTCAAAGTATATATGGGAGGATTTGCATAGATTATTTGCAAATACTTCACCATTTTATGGGGTTCTTGAACATTCACAGATTGTGGTATTCATGAGGGTTCTGGAACCAAGCACCTGTGGATATGAATGAAAGACTCTTTTTGTATTGCTTAACTTTTGATTTTCAAGTTTTCAAAGTTGTATGGGTAGTTTCATAAAGTATAAAGGTTACTACTCCTTTGTCAGTCCCCAAATCATTATGTGACAAACAGATGTACATCAGGGTCAGTAACCAATCATGATGCTTCTTTCAACAACGAGTGCCAGCGAGTGGTCACTGCATCTGTTATTCAGTTCAGGCACACACGGCAAGACCTGTAGCTGTGCTAACTCTTTGTCTTGAAGGGATGAACCCACATGACAGTCACAAAAATGGATAATAAAATGAGACAATTGCCCAATAAAGATGAAAACACAGCAAATAAAACCATAATAGTGTAAAAAACATGAACTAAATGTGAATAAAGATATAGAAGAAAAAGCTGACCATGGGCATGTTGATGCTGCCACTGTGCCAGAGATGGTATACATATCCAGCCAGAAGATCTTAGTGAAGGCAAATTTAGAGACATAACAAGGAAAATGGTTGCAAAGAAAAGATAAAGATATTCCAGGGAAAGTAACACCAGCAAAAATGTTCACATAAAAGGAACCCTCAGAGATATGTCACAATATTGAAAGGGCCACATTCAACCTTGGGCCTACTTTTTTATGATCTGCAAGCCAAGGTTTAAGGAAAAAAAACTCTTACATTTTTTGATGGATTGCACAAGAAAAAAGAGGATGAAGAGAAAGAGAAAAGCTAGAGATACAAAGATTGCAGGTGGCCTGTAAAACCTAAGGTATTTGCTATTTAGCCTTTTACAGAAAAATTTGAGGGGCCCTGCTTCAGAATAATGGACATCAATAGAAAGGAAAAAGGAAAAAAAACTTGTTAATTGACTTGAGAATTAATGTCATAAAAGTACCTAGATGGCAATGTTAACAATTTTTGTGCTTTTTAAGCAGCAGGAGACTTTTGAATTATATTTAATAGTTTCTAGAAGGAACGTTATGGAATGGCTCTATGGAGTCACTGCATGATGGGAATCCTAGATTTGCATACTTGATGAGAGCATTTCAAACCCAGATAGGTATGCCTATACACTTCTTACAGGGCTACACGTTCCATGGGGTGACCAGAAACATCACTTAAAGGTTCAACTTCTAATATCTTTCTGCCTAAAGCTAGATGTCTTTCTTAACTTGAAAATCCTTGATTTTATAAGGTGAATTCATTGCCAATGTGATATATTATTTTGAAGGAAATGGATACTATATTTGGCAATGGTGATGCCAAAGGCCCAGACACAGAAAATTTAGCCTGGTATATTGTCACTTCTCTAGGACTAGATGTAAGCTTCAAAGACGACCAAAACAAAATTTTAAGTGGTCTATAAAACAGGCCACACAGAAATGCATTGCG
Organism: Sapajus apella; assembly: GCF_009761245.1. Classification (NCBI taxonomy): domain Eukaryota; kingdom Metazoa; phylum Chordata; class Mammalia; order Primates; family Cebidae; genus Sapajus; species Sapajus apella. The sequence continues at coordinate 9,739,176 of NW_022436968.1, read as the reverse complement.
TTCATAATATTTTATAAGATTGGTTTATCTTTAGAGAAGTTTTAGAGAAATCACATAAATCACAGGGGAAATCTGTAAACTATCTTGACAGAAGTGGCATTGTAGAATCTTGTATATAGATTTTCATAGCAAAGTCACTAATTGTAAGATAAAATACAGAATAGTATTGTCATATTTTAACATCTTATCTTTTTAGCCTTAAGATAATTTTCATGTTTTATATGGACAGCCTTCTAAAACAGATATTTTCAACCTCCTTCTAGAAAAGATAAGAGACTTAAAATGTTGAAGGTGGTTTGATGTGGACAAGGGAATAATTTCAGTCTTGTCCTGAGCAGTAGGCTTTAAGCACGTACCCACTGCTGCTCTGCTTAACCTCTAGAGTATGACTTCTTTCCCATAGAAACAAATGTGGAGAGTTTAGGGTTTGTAAATTGCCAACATTTTGTTTTCCTGAAACAAAGAAATAAACCTCTTATTTATTGATATTTCCTTACTGATTCCCCACATAAGGCATTGGATTATGTGACTAAGGTTGCATTTTAAACATTTCAAACTGGTAGCAGATTAGGGAATATGAAAAGAAGATATAATGGGAATAGCATTGAATCTATAAATTACTTTAGGCAGCATGGCTATGTTCATGATGTTGATTCTTCCTATCCATGAGCATGGAATGTTTTTGTTTGCATCTCCCTCTTATATCCTTGAGCAGTGGTTTGTAGTTCTCCTTGAGGAAGTTCTTCACACCACTTTTTAGCTGTGTTGCTAGATATTTTATTACCTTTGTAGAAATTGTGAATGGGAGTTCACTCATGATTTGACTCTCTGCTTGTTTATTGTTGGTGTATAGGAATGCTTATGATTTTTGCACATTGATTTTGTATCGTGAGACTTTGCTGAAGTTGCTTATCAGTTTAAAGAGTTTTTGAGCTGAAATGATGGGGTTTTCTAAATATAGGATCATGTTGTCTGCAAACAGAGGCAATTTGACTTCCTCTCTTCCTGTTTGAATACACTTATTTCTTTCTCTTGCCAGATGTCCCTGGCCAGAACTTCCAATACTATGTTGAATAGGAGTGATGAGAGAGGGCATCCTTGTCTTGTGCCAGTTTTCAAAGCAAATGCTTTCAGCTTTTGCTCATTCAATATGATATTGGCGGTAGGCTTGTCATAAATATCTCTTATTATTTTGAGATATGTTCCATCAATACCTAGTTTATTCAGAGTTTTTAACATGAAGTGATGTTTTTATCAAATTTTATGAAAGCTCTTTTCTGGATCTATTGAGATAATTATGTGGTTTTTGTCTTTAGTTTTATTTATATGATGAATTATGTTTATTGATTTGTGTATTTTAAACCAGCCTTGCATCCCAGGGATGAAGCTGACTTGATCATGGTGGATAAGTTTTTTGATGTGTTGCTGGATTCGGTTTGCCAGTATTTTATTGAGGATTTTCACATCGATGTTCATCAGGGATATTGGCCTGAAGTTTTCTTTGTCTCTTGTATCTCTTCCTGGTTTTGGCATCAGAATGATGCTATACTCATAAAATGAGTTAGATAGGAGTCCCTCTTTTTCTATTGTGCAGAATAGTTTCAGAAGGTATAAGACCAGTTCCTCTTTGTATCTCTGGTAGAATTTAGCTGTGAATCTGTCTGGTCCTGGGCTTTTGTTGGTTAGTAGGCTATTAACTACTGCCTCAATTTCAGAACTTGTTATTGGTCTATTCAAGAAGGCGTCTTCTTCCTGGCTTAGTCTTAAGAGGGTGTATGTGTCCAGGAATTTATCCATTTCTTCTAGATTTTCTAGTTTACTTGAAGAGGGGTATTTATACTATTCTCTGATGGTAATTTGTATTTCTGTGGGGTCAGTGGTAATATCCCCTTTGTCATTTTTTGTTGTATCTATTTTATTTTTCTCTCTTTTCTTCTTTATTAATCTAAGTAGCAGCCTATTTATTTTGTTAATTAAAAAAAACAGTTCCTGTATTCACTGATTTTTGGAGAGTTTTTCATTTCTCTATCTCCTTCAACTCTTCTCTAATCTTAGTTATTTCTTGTTTTCTGCTAGCTTCTGATTAGTTTGTTCTTGCCTGCTTACCTCTTTTAATTGTGATGTTAGCTTGTCAATTTGAGATCTTTCAAGCTTTCTGATGTGATCATTTAGTGCTATAAGTTGCTTTCTTGAGTTTTAGCTGCGTCCCAGTGATTCTGGTATGTTGTCTCTGTCCTCACTGGTTTCAATGCATATCTTGATTTCTGCCTTAATTTCATAATTTACCCAGGAGTCATTCAGGATCAGGTTGTTCAAATTCCATGAAGAAGTTGTGTGGGGTTAAGTGAGTTTCTTAATCCTGAGTTCTAATTTGATTGTACTGTGGTCTGAGAGACTGTTTGTTATAATTTCAGATATTTTGCATTTGCCGAAGAGTGTTTTACTTCTACTTATGTGGTTGATTTTAGAAAAAGTGCCATGTGGCACCGAGAAGAATGTATATTCTGTTAATTTGCGGTAGAGAGTTCTGTAGGCGTCTACTAGAAAAAAACTATTTTGAATTTTATATAGAATCAAAGAATACCCTGTGTAGCCAAGACAATCCTAAGCAAAAAGAATAAAGATGGCGTCCTCACGCTACCTAAATTCAAACTATACTCTAAAGTTATAATAACAAAACAGCATAGTACTCTTACCAATACAGACATATAGACCAATGGAGCAGAACAGAAATCTCAGAAATAACACCACACATCTACATCCATTTGATCTTTCTTCAACAAACCTGACAAAAAGAAGCAATAGGAAAAGTATCACCTATTCAGTAAATGGTGCTGGGGAAACTGGCTAGTCGTATACAGAAAACTGAGACTGGATCCGTCCCTTAGACCTTAAAAAAAATTAACTCAAGATGAATTAAATACTTAAATGTAAAACCCAAAACTATAAAAACCCTAGAAGAAATTCTAGGCAACACCATTCAGGACATAGGCATGGGCAAGGACTTCATGACAAACATGCCTAAAGCAATTCCAACAAAAGCCAAGGTTGACAAATGGGATCTCATTAAATAAAAGAGCTTCCATACAGCAAAAGAAACTATCATCAGAGTAAATAGGCAGCCTATAGAATGGGAGAAAGTTTTTGCAATCTATTCATCTGAATTTTGTCAGATGAATAGATTGTAAAAATTCATCTGACTATTTTTAAGTTTTTAATATCCAGAATTTACAAGGAACTTAAACCAATTTACAAGAAAAAAAAATCAAAAAGTGGCAAAGTATATGAACAGACACTTCTCAAAAGAAGACATTAATGCATCCAACAAACAAAAAAAGCTCAACATCACTGATCATCAGAGAAATACAAATCAAAACCACAATAAGACACCATCTCATGCTAGTCAGAATGGTGATTATTAAAATGTCAGAAAACAATAGATGCTGGCAAGACTGTGGAGAAATAAAAATGCTTTTACACTGTTGGTGGGAATGTAAATTAGTTTAACCATTATGGAAGACAGTGTGGTAATTCCTCATGGATCTAGAACCAGAAAACCAATTGACCCAGCAATCTCAATACTGGGTATATGCCCAAAGGAATATAAATAATTCTACTATAAAGACACATGCACGCGTATGTTTATTGCAGCACTATTTACAATAACAAAGACTTGGAAACAACCCAAATGCCCATTAATAATAGACTGGATAAAGAGAATGTAGTACATATACACTATGGAATAATATGCAGTCATAAAAGGAATGAGATAATGTCCTTTCAAAGGCAAGTACATGGATGAAACTGGAAGCCTTCATCCTCAGAAAATTAACACAGGAACAAAAAATCAAATACCACATGTTCTCACTCCTAAGTGGAAGTTGAACATTGACAACATATGGAACAAAGAGGAAAACAACACACCCAAGGGCCCATTAGGGTGTGGGAGCAAGGGTAGGGAACTTAGAGGATGGGTCAGTAGTTGCAGCAAATCACCATGACACATCTATGTAACTAACCTGAAAGTTCTGCCCATGTATCCCATTTTTTTTAGAAGAAATAAAATTTAAATAGAAAGAAAGAGGCCTGACATGGTGACTACCCCTGTAATTCCATCATTTTGGGAGGCCGAGACCAGAGGATCACCTGAGGTCAGAAATTCAAGACCAGTCTGGCCAACATGGTAAAATGCTGTCTCTACTAAAAATGCAAAAAATTAGCTGGGCTTAGTGGCAGGTGCCTGTTCCAGCCTGGGTAATTAAAGCAAAACTTGGGAAAAAAAGGAAAGAGAGATATAGAAAGAGAAAGGGAGAAAGAAAGAGAGAGAAAGAAAGGGAAAGAAAGAAAGAAAGAAGAAAGAAAGAAAGAAAGAAAGAGAGAAAGAGAGAAAGAGAGAAAGAGAGAAAGAAAAAGAAAGAAAGAAAGAAAGAAAGAAAGAAAGAAAGAAAGAAAGAAAGAAAGAAAGAAAGAAAGAAAGAAAGAAAGAAAGAAGAAAGAGGAAGGAAGGAAGGAAGGAAGGAAGGAAGGAAGGAAGGAAGGAAGGAAGGAAGGAAGGAAGGAAGGAAGGAAGCAACGCAGGAGGCCATAACTCCAGAGATAGGGAGAACTAAGTAGCAATCACCTTGGAGATATAAGGTCTTAAACTATTATGATAACTTTGAAGATGAAAGGGAGGGTGTGAACCATAATAACATCAACAGTAATAATTCTGCCAGATAGCGTGACTGTTAAGTAGATACAGCTTTTAATCAACTGACGTGAAATACATATATACATGAAAACACACACATAAAGGTATGGAAATATTTTTAAATATCTGAATAATTGATTCTGTTTTGTCTAATTTTGGCATTATATGGAGAATGCCACATTACAAAAATTCGTATGTTTTATTTCTCAGTATATTGAAATTGTTTTAAATATAAACAGCCTCTGTCACCCAGTCTGTATGATCTTTCAAAACTTACTGCAGCCTCGTACTCCTTGACTCAAGTGATCTTACTGCCTCAGCCTCCTGAGTAACTGAAACAACAGGGGCACACCACTATATCTGGTTAATTTTTTATTTTTATATTTTTGTAGAGACAGGTTGGGCTTTCCTTCCCAGGCTCAATACTTCAGAGTATTTTTATCTGAATTTTCTTTTCAATTCTTTGAGTTGAGTTTGTCTTTGAAATATCAAAACGGACAAAAAGTTCCCCCTTTAAATAATATATTTGTAACATTTTACAAGCTGTAATAACATCTTGTTGTTCCAATGAATATGACAGCCTTTCTTTTGTGTCCCTGATATCGCTAAAGAGACACCTGATTGTTTCCAAAAACAGAAGTGCTTTAAATGAGAAAATGCTGTAATAAAATGATCACTTTTTAACCCGAAAGGAAATAAAACTGCAGAGGATAGTATGGGTTGAAAAAGAAAGTATCAGATGGAAATTAGTAAAATAACTATTGAGATATAGGAAACATAATTCATCTGAAATTTTTTATTCAAACAAAATTAACATAAACATTTACATTCTCAAAATGTGTCTTGTCAGTTAGGGCAATCAAAGAAGATTAGAACTAGATACTCTTAGCTTGGTGGACATCATAGGATTCAATGGAGATCCAGTTTGATTGCTAACCTAAAATGGAAATTTAGAGAGTACCCTATCAATGTGAAAAGGACGACAGCTTTTTGAGATAAGTAAGAAGTAATTTCTGAAAGGTTAGGCAAATCAAAAGAAAACATGCAAGTGGTAAAATTAATCATTTTGTCAATAAATGGATTAGAAAAGCCAGAAAAAATATAAATGTGAGAATGAGGAAAAAACAGGTTCTATTGGGAAGAACATAGTATTCTGTGATTGGAGCAAGCAGTGCTTACAAACAACAAAAAGAATAAAGATCATAATCGAGAAGCTAGTTGTCTCCTTTCCTAGACTCAGATATACAATTGTATATAAATAGATGCAGAGCACATACAGTATAGTCAGGTATCTGCAGTGAACCAGATGGTGTTTCATTGGTGGAATTCATGTTATCCACCACTAAACGATTCATTTACCATCAAACAGCCTAACTTCAGGCACCTCTTAAATCCCATATTAGTTTTGTAGCTAGTAACAAAGATCCAAACCAAAATAGTTTAATCATAAGGATTTCATGTAATAAGAATAATAAAAATGACAAGTAGCTTGAAGTAGATGGCCAATGAGGCTATTTATGTCTTGACTCACAGACTCTCCCTTAGCAGGACATTTCCAAGGTCTCCAGTCCTTACTTTCCCTCTAGTTCATACATAATGGGGAATAAGTTCTTACTCTCTTCCATAATTCCAAGACAAATCTTGTAACTTTATGGCTCCACTGAGAAACACAACACATATGGATATGATACATAGATGGGCTTAAGCTTGGGATATGATACATAGATGGGCTTCCCACCTAAGCCAGGCCTGTCTCAGCTGAAATTCATTAACTTGGAGTTGAGCAGATAAAAATAAAAGATCTCCAAATTAAACATACAGGTATTTTCCACATGAGTAGGACAATGCTATGGCTCACAGGTAAGCATGGGAATGGGAATTTAACATTAACTCCAATATTGTGTTTCAAATTTGCCATATTTCTAAAGTTATTAGAGTTCACCTTAATAGAAGTATCATATATCAGTTAATTGTTCAGGTTCTAGCACTAATCTCAAATACTACATTTTTCACTTTCTCACAATGGTTTAAATTTCAGCAAGTTGTTAACATCTAGATTTCCTTTCTGTAATATGAGGATCTTATGAGTACCTATATGATAAGGTTTTGTGATGCATAAATGAGGTATCATATGAAAACTCTTCACATGGAAACTAACACATAGCATTTTCTCAATAGGAGATGACATGGAGAAAAGATGATTTAAACTCAGATAACAGTTAAAAACCTGGCAAGAGATTTTTTAAAAAGCATAAGTAGTTTGAAAAAGCACCTAAAATGAAAGCATCAGGCAAGAAAATCTGTTTCCAAATGTCTTCATCACAAAATGATTAACAGTTTAAGAGAAAAAAAACTAAAACTAAAACTAAATGATGTGTTCATGTAAAAATAAGCAAGAAAACAAATGCCAGTCAAACTTAGGTAAACAAAAGAGCACATAAATTGGGGGTTTTTTTGTTTGTTTATACGTGGTCCTATCATTTCATACAATAGCTGCAAATAAACTAGAATCTGGTCATTTCGTGATTACTTCATTATTTCAGTGTTTTTTTGTGATTTGGGGGATTTACTAAATTGATTTATGATTTAACATTTATCTACTGAAGATTCAGTTCTATCAATCTCTATGCTGTAGGAATGATGTCTATGCTTACTGGGAAGGGTTGATTATGTATGTGATAGGAATATCCAATTCTTATTTGGAATTAGTCTGTGCTGAATTTCTTCTACTGTGGTGTGTAATTCCCATTGAGCCTGAGCTAGCATTCGTTCTTGAAGCTGAGTTACTGGTCAGGCTATAGCAACTTCTCAATACATGTTCAAACCTGAGTTCCTCTTGTTAGAAATTTAGAGATTTTTTTGGTTTAACTGTTTTCTCTTAAGTCTTTCAAAGCTTCCTGAAAACAATGGAAAACTTAGTTGACCTCCCTACACAACCCTGTGGTGTACAGGTCTGTGAGTCTTCTCAGATCCTTTCTTCCCATACACTCTGGTAGCCATCGCTGCTCTCTTGCTTTGGTGCCACGCTCAATGTAAATCTCTCTACTAGGATTAGAGCTTCCAAGCAGGTGACTCTAGAGGTGGTTGGATACTGACCTATTTCAAGAATCTTCCTGTTATACATGATAGAGTGGTCCAACAAAATTCTAATCAAAGCATAAACAGAGAGGCAGTGTTTTATTAAGGTTCTTTTGGGCTCTTCTATTTTCTTTGTTTCTTTTTTTTAACATACTTTTCCTCATCTATCTTTTTATAGTTGCAATGCTGCATGATATAGCTTAGTTCATTTAAATCATTGTGAACTAATTGTGATTAAGCCTTGATATATTGTTACAACTCTTCAACCCAGGATATTCGGACTACAAAACATATATTTAGGCAATTTGTGTTCTTTTTTTAACTAACTTCATTAACTATTTTAAGAGTTTTTCCTGTGTTTTAAGCATACAAAAATGGTAGTCCAACAAAATAAGACAGCAATACAATGAATACTGTCAACAATTTAAAGCACATGCATTTATATATAAGTACATGCATATATATGAATATGCATGTATGCATATACATATATGCATTTCAAGTTCAAGTAGAAAAGAGAAGTGGAACATCTATGATAAGATATTTATCACATGTAGCAGGTGCTATAAATCTAACCAGCCTAATCGAAGTCAGAAGATTATCAGAAAAGCTGTTTCCTCCTGCTTGTTGAAATTTAAGACGACTTTAAATTGCTCTTAAATCATTTTGGTTGTTCGGCAGGAATTTTCATCTCCTAATACCTACATTTTTTCTCTTCTTTTGCTCCAGTTCATTTTACCTAGCTGTAGACGCAATTCAATGTTTGATTATGGCCTGGCAGCATCAGTATCACACGGGAACATTTTTGAAATGCAGAATCTCCAGTCCCACCCCTCAGCTACTGAATCAGAATCTTTAATTTTGGTATGATCTCCAAGTTATTCATATGCACGTTACATTTATATGACGGTGATTTATATGCACATGATGGTGATTTATATGCACATGGCAAGAACTGTATTGGATGTCTGAAGTGAAATGTGTATTGCCAATGACTAGTTATCATGCTACCAGGGCTAGTGGATGCCACTAGCACACCATGGGCTGGCTCCTGTCCAAGTCCACACAGAAGCTGCTAATGTCTAGTGTCAATAGTACTAATATTTGCTTCTAGGGCATTATCCTGACATTGCTACAGCAACTGAACACCATCAGCTATCACATCTTAGAGGTTATTTTCAGCAATGCTGTTAATGCTGTGTGTTAAAGTCAAACATCAGTCAAATACAGTTAAAGTAATGTTTATACTTCATCTCTTACTGAAGCCACTCTATCCTAGACCAGAAAACTATGACTCTAAAGTGGCTAGTTTCAACATAATCTGAGTGACAGACATTATACTTTAATTTGAAATATTCAGTCCCTCTCTGATATTGGCCAATTGTCTAATAGAACAAAAGTATCATCTTCTACAGATGATTTATTTCTCTAGAAAGCTAACTATTGTTTAAAAATACATTCCAAATAAATCTATTTCTACTACTGTGCCCAGTCATAACTGAATCTTAAATTGACATATTTTACTCAAAATCTAAGTATCCTTAAGTATCTGAACTTTTTGTAAATAGGACTAAAAGAATCCCAATTCACCAAATTGGTTGTTTGCTTTCTATTTTGTTTTAAGGAGAAAGAATATTTTGACAGATTGATGGAGCATTTCAAGTTTCAGGATGACGGTGTATAATTTTCCACAATTTGGATAAATGGTCTTTTCTTTAAGAAAATCATCTGCCACTGTTATAAAAGGTAAATTTAACTGGAAATCTTAAAAGCATTATGTTGGTAATTATATCAAAATAATGTAATAGATATTTCTTATCTCAGGGCAATAAAAAAAAAGCTTATTACATTCTTTCAGTCTTTCAGGAACAGAGGTTGAATTAACATGCACATTTAGATTTTGTAAATAATGATTTGCCTTATACATTTATAGTGACTGAAGTATTGAAAAAGAAATATGTGCAATAAATTATTAGGGACTATTGGTCAGTTTTTAAATAGGGGCTTCAGTGTCATTATTAGGAAAATGCAAATACCTTTGCAGTGCAAAGAAGCTTTACATTTTTATTTTGGTACTAGGCTTGTAAGGCCCTCGTTTATACAAAGCCTTGATTTCTTCTTCATTGTTTCGTCCCCATTAGATCCTCTCTTTGTCAACACACTGCTGCAGCAGCAACCAATGATAGTTACTAAACTGTGTAGGGTATCTGTAGAATACCTGCTATAGTAAGATGGTTCTACAGGATTTTTAATAATTGAAGAGGCAACAACTTTCTCTGACTCTTGGGATGATCTGGCTAAATTTCAAATGAAAAATTATGTTCTGTCTGTTGCATTCCCTAGTATTTTCATGTGTTTGGCAGGCTCTTTAAAAACAAAATAAAAACAAAGAAAATTAAAAAATGAAACAGAAACTACAGATTCACTATGTAATAGAGGTGCACAAGAAGGCTTTTCTATGGTATTATCTTTAGCTCCACGAAAGATGTGTATACCTCTGCTGAGTATGTGCATCTTATTGAAGGATGTATGAGGAAATTTCTTTGAAAGTTTGAAAAATGTGCTTATGTCATCTAAGTAGTGCAATTGGGGTTCTTTAAGTATATGAACAACTATCTGCGTATATTCTTTTACTAAGACTTGAGAAAAAAAGCAAACACTGAGTGAGTTAGGTATACTGTCAAATCATCAGTCCTGTACGTACAAAGAATTAGTCACTTGGATCCTGGAAACATATCCATCATCACCAATATCATTTTCTCACCTTCCAGCCGTCATTGCTTACATTATGTATTTTAGCATCTGCATTATGAACAGAAAAAAAGCCAAGCTTACTTTTACTGAGCAACATTGATGCAGAGCTTCTTTCTGACAATTTCATATCCGTTTCTCTTTTGTTGAGCAGACACTATAACAAAACCGAAATCACAAACAAATCCAAGATTTTAATAGGAAGCAAAAAAAAAACCCCATTTATTCTATATCTGTATCAACATTCTATAGAATTTAAAAGTATTGTTCCTCTGTGTTCACCTCTAGCAAGAGATTTTCTTAAAACATTAAGGACAGTTAAACAGATTCTATATATAATATAACCACAAATATGAAAAGCTTTAAAATCTTACCTCATTTATTAATGCTTCCATGATTTTATAAGTAATGGAATATCAGAAGATCATAAAGGATTATTTGATAGGCCCTAAGCATGGTAAGGGAATATTTCTCTATTAGGGAATATTAGCTCTAATGGGTCACATGTCATGTGGAAAAAGCAGGGTGTTGAACTACTTTTGCTTAATGACAATACTGTAGGGCATCTCTTCCATAGAACTTGGGGAATATTTTTAAGAGATATTTCACTGGGCTTTGAGAAGTAAGCTATATTACCTCCCTGTTGAAAAGATGAGGGATAGTGAAATTGGAAGGTTAAATGGTTTGCTTACTATCTCACGCTGTTATTGACAGAGAAAATATAGAAGAATAGCCTCTGGACTTCAAATCTGTTGCTTAGTTACTGATCCACAATAGCTCCCAATTGACTTGAACTACAGAGTACTAGAGAATTTGAAGATTTTAAAAAGATTATACCTCAACAGAAATAAAAAGTGGAAAATTCTATCAACAGATTGTTCTATACATAAACCACTTGATCACTCTCATCAAATAGATTCATGTATTAGCATGTTGATTTTTTAAATTTTCATGTTATTATAAATACATTGCTAGGTGATATTGTATTGTAAATACATATTAGAAAATATCTCCATAAGTTCATCTCAATTTTTTTCAAGTATATTTATAAGGAAAGTTATAATAACCTTTACATTTACTTATCGTCAGTTGTAATAACAAAAGCCATGGCAATTGTCAGATGAAGTATATTGTCATGTACCCCACTTTACCATTTTTAAAAAGTAAAGTGGAATTAACATTTTTTTTCATTTTTCAAAAGAAAGTGTATTTTAATTTAGAATATATAACATCAGACAAAATTTGGTTTGGGTTAGAACAGTCTGATCAAAAAATTATTTTGATTTCTATTATTCCTCCTGCCCCCTAAAATAAAGATGGTTTTAATAAACTCACATATGTTTGCTTTATTTATTTTTTATTTTTATTTCACTGACCGCATATTAAAAATAAAGTCTCTACCCTTCCCTTCTTGTTTCGATGACTAAAAGTTGGTGATAGAGAAGATAGCAGAGATCGTTCCCATCTGCAAGTGTACATCTTACTTACATAGATGATATTTTGATCTCTACTATGACATGTTTGACTTCCTTTAATTACCCTATATTCTCTTTCACCTATCTCTATTTCCATGTGTATTTCACATGGAAATACTCACACCTCCTTGGTAATTGTATGGAAAAGAGCCTTTTAAGATGCAGGTTGTTGGATTCCTCAGCTCCAAGGCCAAGTTACGCTGAGTGCCAGAAGGGAGAGTTATGCTTCCCTGAGAACAGAATCAGAAATAGCAGCCCCAGAACATTCAAGATTACTTGAATATCCAACTTTGCTGAACTGACTATAGTCAGTGACTGAAGAATTCATCAGTACCCAGAATCACTCTGGTGCTTGCAGTCTCCAAGAACTAATTTTATACCTAATCTACAATAATTTGTTTAGACCTTCAATGGCCTCTCTAATACTATTTCTAGGGTCACAATGTGTTTATTTGCAAGTGTGTTTCACAATTGCACATGAAAGCCCCACTTCTAGATCGTTCCTTCCTTAACAAGAACCTGCACTCTGTTCAAGCTCCTCCTCAGTTGCTCTCATAGTAAAGCAGTGTTCACAAACATAATTTCTCCTTCTTTATGTATGTTCATTTCTCATTAGGTCTTGATGAAATCTCCACATTTCATGAATTTGAAGACTTTTATTCACGCGTTTCTCCTAACTTAGCCTGATGATTTCCAATGTTATATAATATATCCTCCACCCCTCATTTTTCCTAGATCAAATGATGTCCTGTCAACATACCCCATAAGAATAAACAACTACAGCAAAACTAGAAATAAGACAGTGGTATTATACCCATACACAGTCAAAGCAATTGTAAAGAAATAAAATCTGTTGTAAATACCTTGTACTTTGAGGACGGGAGTTTAAGATTAAATGGAGTACTGATTTGTGACATTTCTATAATTTTTATTTGTCTACAGTGATTTGTGCTCATTCTCTTTTTAAAGTATCTATGCTATTTCACTTAATGAAATCACATAAGTAAAATAACATAGATACTATGTTCTATGAGGGTATTGCCAAAGGAGATTAACATATATGAGTTAGTGGGCTAGGAAAGACCCACCCTTAATCTGGGTGGGCACCATCTAATCAATGCCAGCTTAGCTTGAAAATAAAGCAGGCAGAAAAATCAAAAGAGGCAAGATGGGCCTAGCCTCCCAGGCTACATCTTTCAGCCTTGCTGGATGCTTTCTGCCCTCCGACATTAAACTCCAAGTTCTTCAGTTTGGGAACTCTAACTGGCTCTCCTTTCTCCTCAGCCTGCAGATGGACTATTGTGGGACCTTGTGATCATGTGAGTTAATACTTAATAAATGCATATATGTGTGTGCGTGTGTGTGTGTGTGTGTGTGTGTGTGTGTGTGTGTGTGTATTCCATTAGTTCTGTCCTAATACAATGGGTTAGGTAAAATTATGTCTTAACCCAGCTGAAAAGCAATTATGATATAATGTAGACAGACATCTCTCTTTCTAAGTAGCATAATCTTAATGTTATAGTAAAATGGTACACTGTTGCATTTTAAGAGTATACTGACATAAATGACATTAGTATAATTAGTAAAATGACATCTACTTTTTGATAAGTTTAGCAAAACACAATGCAAATTAACACACTATTAAATTGTAATATTCTCAGAATTCTAATAATTCAGAAATGATATATTTATAAAATTAAATTTATGCAATCTGCATATATTTACATTTATATTTTTTAATTTTCTCATGATTGGATACAAACATATCTTATTCATATACTTTTGTACATTTATTTTAAAAGTATAAATATGTGAAATAAATGAGATAGTCAAAGCAGCTTGCCAAGGTTATAATAGCACATGTAGGCAGCCAGTAACACATTAAAATATGCCATTAACTTGATATTTCATCAATCAAAGGTTGAAATAGGCAAAAAGAAAATAAAACATGTATGTTCCACATTCTAAAATAAACAAGCAAGTTTACTTTCATTAGCAATTAGAGAAATATTATCATTCTATATCTCTCTATCCTGTACTGTTTATGACTGGAGTTGGCAGGGTTTCATACAATATGGAGACACTCTTCCTTTTTGTTTAATTAGTTTTAGTTCTGAAGAATTGCCACTTCTCAAACTCTTTCTATTCCTATATCTATTCAACCTTGTGATCTGTTTGTCTGTGTTCCAGGGCTTACTTGCCGTCTAATACACTATAACTCCTAAGGATGAAATGGTCTAAAGGCAAACGGTTTATTTTTATAGAACCGAGAGTACTGCTGTGATCACCTAAAAATTCTTGAAAAATAAAAATACAATATAATTTACAACCCATACTTTAAGAGAAAATTAAGTCATCAAAAATCTGTACCTTAGATAGCTTATATGTAAATATAATTTTTATAATATATTATGGTTTTACTTTCAAAAAACTGCAGGCTTAGAGTATTTCTAATTGTGGTAGAAAATAAAGAAATGATAAAACAACACTTAGCATGTTTAAATATCTTGGTACATAAAGTCATCAATGTTTTGTTTCTTTTTTTTTTTTTTTTTTTTTTTCAAAAACTACCAATTTATTTCAGAGAATATCCTAATAATACTAGAATGTAAAAATTTTTGAGAAACAGTGTTACAGCAGCTTAAGCCAATGATTGTACTATGAACACCCCAATAACATATTTGTCTCCCTAGAATGGAAAAAAGGGAAAACAACTGAAATTAATTAAGTTATATGTAATAGGGGATCATATCACCTAATATGCACCAGTGTGGATATTCTGCTCGAATGATTATTTAAAAGGTATCAAAACAGATATATAGACCAATGGAACAGAACAGGGGCCCCAGGAATAACACCACACATCTACAACCATCTGATCTTTGACAAATCTGACCAAAACAAGCAATGGAGAAAGGATTCCCTATTTAATAAACGGTGTTGGGAAAACTTCCTTGCCATTTGCAGAAAACTGAAACTGGACCACTTCCTTAATACCTTATACAAAAATTAACTCAAGATGGATTAAAGACTTAACATAAGACCTAAAACCATAAAAACTCTAGAAGAAAACCCCTCGGTGATACCATTTAAGACATAGGCATGCACAAAGACTCCATGACTAAAACACCAAAAGCAATGGCAACAAATGCCAAAATAGACAAATGTGATCTAATTACACTGAAGAGCTTCTGCACAACAAAAGAAAGTATTGTCGGAGTGAATAGGCAACCTACACAATGGGGGAAACTTTTTGCAATCTATCCATCTGACAAAGGGCTAATATTCAGAATCTCCAAAGAAGTTCAACAAATTTACAAGAAAAAAAAAAAAACAGTTCTGTCAAAAAGTGGGTGACGGATATGAACAGACATTTCTCAAAAGAAGACATTTATGTGGCCAAGAAATATATGAAAAATAGCTCATCATCACTGGTCATTAGATAAGTGCAAATCAAAACCAAATGAGATACCATCTCATGTCAGTTAGAATGGTGTTCATTAAAAAGTCAGAAAGCAACAGATGCTGGAAAAGATGTTGCAAAATAGAAACACTTTTCGACCGTCAGTAAGAGTGTAAATTAGTTCAACCATTGTGGAAGACAGTTTAGCGATTCCTCAAGGATCTAGCATTAGAAATACCATTTGACCCAGCAATCCCATTACTAGGTATATATCCAAAGGATTATAAATTATTCTACTATAAAGGCACATGCACACATATGTTTATTGCAGCACTATTCACAATAGCAAAGACTTGAGAACAACCCAAATGCCCATCAGTGATAGACTAGATAAAGAAAATGCAGCCCATATACACCATAAAATACTATGCAGCCACAAAAGAGGATGAGTTCATATCCTTTGCAGGGTCATGGATGAAGCTGAAAACCATCATTCTCAGCAAACTAACACAAGACCAGAAAACCAAACACCTCATATTCTCACTCACAAGTGGGAGTTGAACAATGAGAACTTATGGACACAGGGAGAGGAACATTACATACCAGGGCCTGTTTGAGAGTGGGGGACTAGGGTAGGGATAGCATTAGGAGAAATACCTACTGTAAATGACGGGTTGATGAGTGCAGCCAACCACCATGGCGCATATATACCTATGCAGCAAACCTGCATGTTCTGTACATATATCCCAGAACTTAAAGCATAGTAATAATAATAAAATATCTGAACAGTTTGGTAGATAACTTTGGCTCTGAGCAAGCTGTGTGTCCCTCTTTCCCCAGACACCTGTCTCTAATATTCCCCCATTTGATCCAGCAAAAGATGGGTTCATGACTGATACAGAATGTGGCTCCTAGGAGTAGGGTTCCCAGTGAAAGGCCACTATCATTCTGTTTGGTCGTACCACTTGATAGATATCGTCACTCTTTAATTCAAGCAATGGAAAATCTGTCACAATGTAACTCTATATAATTAGTATGATAAATTCTTCTTTTCTTCTGAATGAAGTTTACTTCATCTCACAACAATATCCCTAGATCCAAGGTCATCCAAATTGTCACCAATCAACTTGGAGAAGAATGATATATAACAATGTATATGAGAGATGTTATAGGAGAGAGTCTTTATGAAAAACTCTTGTTGAAAGCTTTTTATTTGTAGTACATGGAGTATTATGCACCCCTCAACTGGATTCCCTTGGAGCAGGGTTCCTCAGGGATCCCCTCCAGCTCAGCAGAAGGTGAGCTGCAGGTGAGTGAGCATTACTGCCTGAGATCTGACAAGGGATCTAGGTGGCATGCTCCTTATGAGAATCATGAGAATCTATTGTCTGATGCCTGAGGTGGAACAATTGAATCCCAAAACTATCCTCCCCATACCAGCACCTCCCCTTCTACGGAAAAGTTATCTTCCACAAAACTAGTTCCTGGTCCCAAAAAGATTGGGGAGTGCTACCTTAGAGTCACATCTTAAATGAGTGTAGTATAATATCAAACCAGGAACATGACATTGTAAATGACATTGTTTTAATTAGTTTCCACATATTCATGGCAAGTATAAAAATATGATGTTGTTTTTGACCTTGGATCTTGTAACCTTATAAACTCACTTTTATTTCTAGGTGTTTTATTCCAGAGTCCTTGGGATATTCTACATCTATCATCTATCTACGTCACTTTAAAGTTGGGACGGTTTCATTTTTTTTTTCTAATTTGTACGTGTTTTTTTCTTTTCTTATGCTGGGTAAGAATTCCTCTACTGTGTTAAATAAAGTGGTGAGAGTGGACACCCTTGCCTTGTTCACTATCTTAGAAGAAAATAATTTAGTCTTTCACCAATAAGCATGATGTTAAAGTGAGCTGTCACATGAATGAGCATAAATGAGCTTTAAGTATTGTTTTTTCCTTTTCTTTTCTTTTGGGATGGAGCCTTGCACTGCCACCTGGGCTGGAGTGCAATGGCAGATCTTGACTCACTGCAACCTCTGCCTCCTGGGTTCACGCGATTCTCCTGCCTCAACCTCCCCAGTAGCTGGGATTACAGGCACATACCACCACACTTGGCTAATTTTTTGTATTTTTAGTTGAGATGGGGTTTCATTGTGTTGGCCAGACTGGTTTCAAACTTCTGACCTTGTGATCTGCTGCCTCAGCCTCCCAAAGTGCTGGGATTACAGGCATGAGCCACCGCACCTGGCCCACGAGCTCTAAGTTTTTATATATATTATTTATCAAATTGAAGAAGTTTTACTGTGGTTTTAGTTTACTGAGCAGTTTCCTCAATGTTTTTTCTGCAAAAATTGATATGATCTTGTGCTTTTTAAATTTAATATTTCATTGATATTATGGGTTACACTGATTAGTTTTCCAGTATCGAAACAGATTTGCATTCTTGGAATAAACTGCACTTGATAATGGTGTATAATTACATGTACATACTGCTGAATTTGATTTGCCAGTATTTTGTTGAGAATTTTTGCATCTAAGTACATGAGAGGTATTGGTCTTTAGTTTTCCTTGTCCTGTGATGCCTTTGTCTGGTTCTGTCGTCAGGGTAAAAGTGATCTCATAAAATGAGCTGGAAATGTTACTTGTATTTTATTTTCTGGAAGAGATTGTAATTGGTGACAATTCATCTCTAAAAGTTTTGGGCAATTCTCTAACGAAATTATATAGGCCTGTTTTTTTCCAATGATACTTTCTGGGCTTTTCAGAAGCTTTTCACTTGTGAGTGAAATTTATATTTCATATGTATGAGTTTGACGGTTGGTAATTTTCAAAGAATTGGTTCATTTCGCCTAAATTGTCAAATTCATGAATGTAGAGTTATTAATTGCTTTTCATTATTACTTTTCTAGTACTATAGAATTTGTAGCTATATCTTCTGTTTTTTATTCCCTATGTTAATAATTTGTATTCTTTTAATCTTAGTCCCTCCAGAAATTAATTACTTTTGGTCCTTTTCTAGGAACTGTTTTTCTTGTTGTTTCAGTGAGTCTGGTTTTTCTGTTGATGCATATATTAAAGTATAATATGCCTATTGTTTACTTATGTGTTGAGGAGATGGTATTGCGCACTGCATGTTCCACTACTCCTGGCTAACTTTTTTTTTTTTTTTTCTAGTAGAAACAGGGTTTCACCAGTTGGCCAGGTTGATCTCAAACTCCGAAACTCAAGTGATCCTCCTGCCTTGGCCTCTCAAAATACTAGTAGTATAGGCGTGAGCCACCATGCCCAGCCAAATATTCTCATCTTTATGTCCATATGCACCCAATGTTCACCTCCCATTTGTAAGTGAGAACGTGTGGTATTTGGTTTTCTGTTTCCTAATTAATTCACTCAGGATAACAGCCTCCAGCACCATCCATGTTGCCACAAGGATATGATTTTCTTCCTTTTTGGGCGCATGATGTTCCATAATGTATATGAACCACTTTTTCTTTTCTTTTTTTTAATTATACTTTAAGTTCTGGGGTAAATGTGCAGATCGTGCAGGTGCAGGATTTTTACATATGTATACATATGCCATGGTAGTTTGTTGCATCCATCATCCATCCCTCCATCATCTACGTTGGGATTTCTCCTAATTTTATCCATCCCCAATCCCCCCTGCTTCTATCCGTTCCCTAGTCCTATCACTCCCCAACAGACCCCAGTGTATGATGTTCCCTCCCTGCGTCCATGTATTCTCATTGTTCAACACCCACTTATGAGTGAGAACATGCAGTGTTTGGTTTTTTGTTCTTGTGTCAGTTTGCTGAGAATGTTTTATCTAATCTGCTGTCGATGGACACCTAAGTTGATGTCATGTCTTTGCTATTGTGAATAGTGCTGTGATGAACTCACAATTGCATGTGTCTTTTTCGTAGAATGGTTTATTTTCTTTGTGTATATATCCAGTAATGGGATTGCTGGGTCACATGACAGTTCTCTTTTAAATTCTTTGTAAAATCTTCAAATTGCTTTCCACAGTGGCTGAAATAATTTGCATTCCCTCCAACAATGTGTGTGCTCCCTTTTCTTGGCAGCCTTGTCAGGACCTGTTATTTTTGCCTTTTTAATAACAGCCATTCTGACTTATGTAAAGTGGTCTCTAATAGTGATTTTGATTTGCATTTTTCTTATGGTTAGTATACATGAATTTTCTTCTGCCTCTGCCACCCCTGAGACAGCAATACCAACCACTCCTCTTCCTCTTCCTCTTACTGTAAAGATGATGAGGTTGAAGACCCTGATGATGATCTACTTCCACTCGATGAAGAGAAAGTATATTTTTTCTTATGATTTTCTTAATAACATTTTATTTTCTCCAGCTTATTTTATTGTAAGAATATGTTATAGAAGTACATATAGCATACAAAATGTGTGTTAGTTGACTGTTCCTGTTATTGGTAAGGTTTACCACCAATAGGTAGGCTATAAGTAGTTAAGTTTTGGGGCAGTCAAAAGTTATACTTGGAGTTTTGACTGCGTTAGTAGTACGTGCTCATAACCTCTACATTTTTCAAGAGTCAACTGTATTTCCTTTTATGGGTTCTCTGAAATTATTTACATGATTAGGTTTACTTATTTGAGCTGGTAGAAATCTGAGAGTCAAAATTGTGTCCCATATATAATGAAGTGTGCAAGATCTATGGCATGCATCTTGGAGATAACTTTATCCCTTCTTTATCTTTTTCTCATCTTCATTTTATGATTTTATAATAATTTTTAATGCTTGTATGAGAGTTCTCCAAGGAAACAGAACTAATATGTACGTTTTTCTGTCTGTCCATCTATCTGTATATCTATATCTAATCCATGTCATCTATCAATCTACCTATCTGTTTATCTACTTAATCTATCATCTATTTATTTCCAGGAATTGGCTTATTTAATTGTGGAGGTTTTCAAGTCCAAAATCTGCAGGGTAGGCCGATTGTCTGGAGACCCAGAGAAACATTGGTGTTGTAGTTGGAGTCTGAATGCTGTCTGCTGGCAGAATTTCTTCTTTGGGAGAAGTCAGTCTTTTCTTTTTTAAGGATACCTTTTAGGTTCATACATGTGCAGGTAAACAGAAAAAGGTAAACTCGTGCCATGGGGCTTTGTTGTACAGATTATTTCATCACCCAGGTACTAAGCCTAGAACCCCATTGTTATTTATTCTGATCCTTTTCCTCCTTCCTCCTTCTGCCCTCAACTATGCCCAAGTGTCTGTTGTTCCCATCTTTATGTCCATGTGTTCTCATTGTTTAGATCCCACCTATAAGGGAGAACGTGCAGTATTTTTTTTTTTTTTGGCTTCTGTGTTATCATTCTAAGGATAATGGCCTTCATCTCTATCTGTGTTCCTGCAAAGGACATGATCTCATTTTCATAGTTGCATAGTATTCCCAGTGTATATCTCTTTTTATGGTTGCATAGTATTCCTGGTGTATATGTAATACATTTTCTTTAGTCAGACTACCACTAATGAACATTTAGGTTGAATCTATTCTTTGCTATTGTGAATAATGCTGCAATGGACATACATGTGCATGTGTCTTTATGATAGAATGATTTATATTCCATGGGGTGTAGGTCCATAATGGGATTGCTGGGTCAAATAGTATTGTTGTGTTTAGCTTTTTGAGAAATCGCCACATGGCTTTCTCAGTGAACAGTTGAACTAATTTACACTCCCACTAACAGTAAATAAACATTCTTTTTTCTCTACAACCTTGCAAGCATCTGTTATTTTTGACTTTTTAGTAATAGCCATTCTGACTGGTGTGAGATGGTATCTCATTGTGGTTTCCAGTTGTATTTCTCTAATGATCAGTGATGGTAAGTTATTTTTCATATGCTTGGTAACCACATGTATGTCTTCCTTTGAAAAGTTTCTAATCATGTTTTTTATGTTTTTTGCCCACTTTTTAATAACATTGTGTTTTTTAAAATGTTTCTGTTTTGTTTTGTTTTGAGATGGAGTCTTGCTCTGTTACCCAGGCTGGAGTGCAGCAGTGCAATCTCAGCTTACTGAAAATTCTGCCTCCCGGGTTCAAGTGATTCTCCTGCCTCCGCCACATGAGTAGCCGAGATTACGGATGTCTGCCACCATGCCTAACTAATTTTCGTATTTTTAGTAGAGAAGGAGTTTCACCATGTTGACCAGTCTGGTCTTGAACTCCTGACCTCATGATCCACCCTCCTCAGTCTCCCAAAGTGCTGTGACCACCATGCCTGGTCTTATGTTTCTTATAGATACTGGATATTAGACCATAGTCAGATGCATAGTTTGCAAATACTTTCTTCCATTTCATGGCTAATTCCTAATGGCCTAATTAATGTAGCCACATGTTATCAAGCTGTATAGAAGTTTAAAATGCTGACACTTAATAGAATATTTTTAATTAAAGGGTTGCAGTTTTCAATTCTGGCTTTTAATTCATGGACAATTTGATGTTATTGAGATGAAGGATAATTGTTATAGAAGGGAGATGAAGCTCAACATATTAAAATTTCCAGTGGAAAAGATATTCTATTTTTTAATTAGTCAACATATTCTGTCAGTGTAATCTTTTATTATAATTAAGCAAACCAATATTTGTCACATATATAAATGTGATGATTCCAATACAGAGACACCTGAGGAAAAAAAGTACTCACATTAATTTTCAGGCTGATTAAAGAAATATAAGAGGCATTAATTTATTCAAAAATATTGATTGAGTGCTTACTATATACCAGGCTTTTGATAGTTAAACGGTACCATTAGAAAATAATTTGTTTGAGTCCATATGCTAACTGTTCCATATGTACTATTAGTTTATAATAATTTGTACAAGTGCAAGATCAATGGAGTATGGAGTTTGTAGAGTCTTGGGGTTTGTAGTTTCTTGGAGGGTTCAGAAGAGTCCTAAACCCTCCTTGACCTATTAATAATATTGAAGAAAACTTAATATCTAAATAAACTATTATTGGGTTATATGTATATATGGAGAGAGCAAGAGTGAAAATAAGAGTGAGAAACACAGAGAGAGAAGTGGGGGCAGAGAGAGATGTGCTGCAAATAATTGGCTTGTGCAACTGCGGAGTCTGGTTAAGCAACTCTGAAGTTCACAGAGCAGGTAGTCAGGATGAGAAGATCAGGAGCAGGCTGTAGCCCCATGGGTAGAGACTCTACAAAGTCTCTGAATACAGGACAATCAAATCCTCTTTAAAAGGGCCCATCCAAGATAATCTTTATAAGATAAATTATAAGATAAATTATAAGATTAATTTAAAGTCAATATGCTGTTTCAAATGTACTATTTCAAAATGTACTATTCTTTAATCACATCTATAAAATCATTTCAAAGCAGCACCTAGATTACCGTTTGTTTGAATTACCTGGGACTATATGCTAACTGTTCCAAATGTACTATTTCCAAATGTACTATTCTTTAATCACGTCTGTGAAATCCTTTCACAGCAGCACTTAGATTACTGTTTGAATTACCTGGGACTATAATGGAGCTCAATTATGTTGACATGCCACAAAGCTATGACACTATCAAAGGCTTCTCTTTTAAGAATGTAAGATAGGTTTGGAAAATGTAGTTATTCTAAACTAAGATGGACACCTGAGAAAATGTGTTATTTATTTCAATGGTTTATCTGGTAATTTTAAAAATTAATGTTTATGGACAACTTATTGTATGCTGAGGAATTTCCAAAGAATTTTACATATATCATTCAATGCAATACCATTTTTTGAACTAGATGTTATTACCACAATTTTGGAAAGTTGTGATTTGGAGCAATTAAATACATTTCTTATTTTGAAATAGGATAGCCATGTTTCTTAATCAGTGTCCTGTGTAGTGACATATGAAGTAGATACAAGTGAGAAGAGAAAAAGATATCAGTTAGCAGGTGTAAGGTGACTTAGGTCTCAAATCACGTTTAGATGGTGACACAAACAGAATTAAATAGTACAAATGCAAGCAAATTACATTTAAGTAAATACAAAGAATACATGAGAGTAATTAAAAGCCTCTTCAATATCAAGAAGTTGGGAAACTATGAAGGCTATATGAGTATTGATATAGAAATGATGTGAATTGCAGTTAGTTGAAGCTTAAATCTTTCTACAAAGTAAATTAAGAAATATAACAGGGAATGGTGGTGATTGTCTACAATTTAAAGATAGGAGTGACATACACTGGCAAGTAAACAAAGGAACTCAGATAAGTGATTAGGAAGATAAAGTACATAGTAAAATAAATGAGTAATGATTACTCATATTAAATGAGCTTGAGAGTTTAAGGATTTTCTTTGAATTGAGTAAGCAGGAGAACATTAATAATATTTAAGAGGAGGGGCTCAGTAAAATAGATTAGAATGGTAGTTATGGAAATAAGTAAAGTGATAGGAATGAGAATATTAAATTAATTATTCATGTGAAGATACTTGTTGTAAGAACAGAGATATGATTGTGTTACATCCAGAGGACCACTTGGTCAATTGAATGCTTTATCTATTGTGTCATTTAAGGAAGGTAGAAGAAAGGGTTGTTAAAAAAAAATGTGTGAGAGAGATGCATGTGAGAAAAAACACATAGTGTTAAATACATTAACTGATTCTCTCTAAACACTAGTCAGATGTCAGACTCATAGCGAGGTCTTAAACATTTATTAAATCAGATATCATCAGATTTAATCTGGCACATGTAAATTTCAAAATAAATTAAGAATCAAGATCTTCTTAAGAAAATGATTTTGAGATATAAAATGATTTAAAGAAAATAAGCCATTTGAAGTCCCAGAATAATAATTAAAAAAAAAAAATTCCAAACAGCACTGCAAGTGTTTTAAGTTGAGAAAAGGTCACAATTTATTTTATATTAGATTGGTGCAAAAGTAATCCTGTTTTTGTCATTACTTTTAATGGTAAAACCGCAATTACTTTTGCACCAACCTAATACATGCAAAGAAAATAAATAAAATGAATTTCTCAAATTTCTATTTAACCTGATTCCTCTTGTTTCCAAGTGTTTGGGTCATTGGAGTTTGCATACAACCCAGAAATGGTGGGCTTATGCTGATAAAAGTCTAATTGAATGATATTTTTTATTCATCAATTACTAAGTTGCAGCTTTGAGGATATTATTACAGCCTTTTAATTATTCCAGCTGCTTGCAGTTCTGACTCCAATCCCCAATAATAAGAAAAACGATTGCAAAATACATTTGATATTTTACAAATCATCCCAGATAATTAAATGTCGATAGCCTCAATTTGCACTAAGAAAATGTCATTCACATGGAAATATAGATAGTTCACAATATAAAACTCTCAAAAAATTCATTTTCCAGAGGCAGATTATTTTTAGTCCCAAAAATATTTTTTATTTACTTACTTTTTTCTCTGGCCTTGTATTCAGTGACACTTCTCTTGATTTAGTGACAGGTTATTTGCCAGACAGCTGTATTTTTTATTCAAGTGACTTTAACGTGAAATTATCCTACATCAAAGGACATCACTGAATATGCACTGTATCAAAGACAAAGCTAGAAAAAAATAATACATTAAATAAGATGTTAACCATGAAGTTGTAATATAATAAGTTCACCTGAAGTTGTGGGACTTTATCTGAGATTAAAAATTAGCAAAATTCAACGATGCTAGTATTTCATAAATCAGTAATCTCTGCTGTAAATTACAATATTTACTTGTGGTTTGTTTTTGAAAAAAAAATCATGAAAAAACATTACATTTAAAAAGTAATCAGCATTATTGATTCCCTTGAAAGAATGACAGCTCCTACGTATTAGATTATATATATTATTTAAATAATAGAATGCTAATTAGTGCCTCTTCCTTTAATGTGATATAGTCACTGGAGTGCTAATATTATGGTCTAATTTTTAGATCTTTCATCCTGAGGCACAGCTGTGAATCGTATCACAGACTATGCATGTCAATGGCAATTTTTAAAGTAATAAAAACAGAGCTATGAATGTGTTTAGAATATTCAAAGTAATTTTTGTACAATATAGCAAATAACTCTATAATATAGATGAATATTTTAGTTGTAGGCCAAAATAGGATATGTTTAGGAAGTGAGGATCTGGTGATTCCTTACCAATTAAATAATGTAACATTTCATTTATACACATACAATTAACTACACCTCCTAACTGCTTTTATTTTACTAGAACTGAGGTCTACTGATATGACAGAAATCATACTCTTGGCTTTTTTTATGTTGTTAATGTTCATCTATTGTTAGTTTCCTATTCTTCAGTTCTTCTATGAAGTTAATTTTTTTATGCTATTGAAGATGCCTATATGAAAACCTGACGCAAAATGTGAATACTACTTGAAACAAAGTCTTGCTTTACTATATTTTTTATTACCAGAGTGAAATTTGAGAATAGAATTTGATACAATCAATGACTGTCTCAGTGTGACCGGCTACTTGGTAATTAAATCTTGTATTAAAGTAAACTTTTAGAGGCATCAGTCATGTGCCAATGTTATAAAAAGGACTGACAGCCATCCAGTGCAGTCCTAACTGCACACTACTGTGGAGTTAATCTCACTTATTCCCTGATAATATTCTCTTTTCTGGTTGCAGCTTATTTCTAATTTCTCATTAACCTCCCTATATATTACTCCAGTGTACTGTAGAAAAATCATGTTTCCCAGGCTACATTATATAATTTGATTGGAAATGAACCCATACCTGTCACACTTGGAAATAAATGACAATCCCAAACCGCAAGCAACCAATGCAATTTTAAAAAGTCTACTCTATTATAAATATACTATTTCTCAACCTCACAAGAGCAACACTATGGTAAATCCCATTTTCCCTGCCTCAGCTTCATATAGTCATCACGTGTGTGCTCATATAGTACTAGCAGTCTTACGCTAATATATTTTTTCATAAAATTTAGTTTTATATAATGGCAAGCTAAAATAATATGGGAAAATATCCTTTATGTGTTATTTTTGTGAGAAATAATATGTCACTTGGTAATTATGGAGGCACTTACGTCACGAAAGTCACTTAGAAAGTACAGATAAAGGCATTATACCCACAGTATAGTCATAGTAACATCTTTTGAATAACATCCCTGGAAATAAATTTATGTTAACTCCTCACTTGCTGATTCACTCATAAATGGCATAATACTTTTATATCTTAATTGTTCACTAGCTAATACTTTTTTACTACTAGGAATACTAAGGAAGTACCAAAATGGGAGAGATAATAAAATATGAAGCAGTTAGTTTTGCTATTAAAAGAAGAGTTAAAATTGATTTATTAGCATGAAGATTGATGTTTTCTAATTGAACTCAAATGTTCAATAACAGCAAATTTTTAACATAAAATATTCTATATTTATAGAATACATTATCATGCAGAAATTAACAATAATGATATGTTTCACCCTTATTGACATAAAATACGAACAAGATATCATTAAGTAAAAATTAAAACTGTATGTTACCGAAAAATATATGTGTGTATGTGTACTTACGTGTATTTTTTAAAAAAACAGCCATTTCACTCAGGTATTGGTTAAAGGATATTTCTCCTGTTACCTTTTTTCTATTTTCTAAATTTCTTATTTGAATATCATTTATAAACATAAGTGTATAATACAAATTAAATTGACTGAAATATTTTTGTCAGTCTACTATGATATATATTTGACCTCTGGCTATTATTACTTAGCAAGTTATGTTACTTCTCAGTATACAAATGAAGTGACATTTTATGACAATATGTATCTAATATGCATAACTTATTTACAAATAAGTTTATAAGCCATGATTTAACAGCTGAAAAACTTGTTTTAATAGGCTAAGGCATTTTTTTAGGAACCAATAAGGCATTTCCTGTTTCACTTCCGTAGGAACAAAGAGACTGAGCAAGCTTTAGGCTTGGATGGAAACACTGAAGAGAGAATGAAGCTGATATGGCTGCAGGATGAGTTCATATCCTTTGCAGGGGCATGGATAAAGCTGGAAACCATCATTCTCAGCAAACTAACACTGGAACAGAAAACCAAACACAGCATGTTCTCACACTCATAAGTGGGAATTGAACAATGAGAACACATGGACACAGGGAGGGGAACACCACACACAGGGGCCTGAAGGGAAGTGGGGGGCTAGGGGAGGGATAGCATTTGGAGAAATATCTAATGTAGATGACGGGTTGATGTCATGGTTGATGACCACCATGGCATGCTTATAGCTATATAACATACCTGCACATTCTTCACATGTATCCCAGAACTAAAAGTATAATTAAAAAAAAAATTCCATGATCAGCTCTTTCTTCTATATCTCTATTTATATATTTTTGATATTTTACTGTTTTTTATCATCATACTTCATGTATTTACATCTTTGTTAGGCAACTACCTCCTTCTATGATCCATTTTTGTAACTACCATGTAGGTTCATCACTTCATGACAAGGAATTAGTACAACTACAGGGCTTGCTGTGTGTCCATGAACTGAATAACAGATGCAGTGGTCAGTCACTGGCAGACTTGAAACAATTGGCATGATTGGTCACTGACTATGATATTCATCTATTATTCGCATAATAATTTTTGGATGAAAAAGCTATACTTTATAGTTCATGCAACTACTCATATCTAGTATACTGTAATAGCTTAAATTTGAACTGTGTTGTTTGGACACAAGTATTATTTTACTAAACTATGGTAACTAAAATCTGTGAATATAAGAAACATACAAAACAAGAACAGCCTGTATTAAAAAATCTGTAATTACATCAATTGTTTAGAAATTAGGCCACCAGTTATTTTTCAGGAAGGAACATTTTATCATTGACATTATTTAAAATGTAAATACTTGCACTTTATTCACTTTATTAGGATTTTTAAAAGTAATTTAAAAAGTATTTACAGAAAATGCATTTCTTTATTGACTGCAACCAGTGCAGGCTACTCTCACCTCCCTACAGACAGTAAGCCATTTAGGCAGGAAACAATATCATGACTGGGAGACCTTTGGAAACTAGAGCAATCACTCTCAACACAATGTACAGAAAGAAACCGCTGGACACTGAGCTTAAGAAGCAAGGTTGTAAATCCTATTAAAGATCCTCATAATAACTATGGAAAGGAGCACAAAAGAACTATTGGAGCTGTGGGAACAATTAGATGCAATAGATGTCTCAGTGTGAACTTTGTATTTTTCACATAGCTAAATATTTCACAGAATACTCTCAGGAAGCATGTGAGAAATCTGCATTTTTACCTTCTACATATATAAAAATTAAAAAACTTTAAAGCAGAAAAATCTGTAAAAAAATCTTAGTTCTTTGTTTTCTTTCCGTGTATTGAAAAGCAATCTCAACTAAATTAAGTTTTGCAACATAGTATATTGCTGTTATTACTAAGATGTATCCAAAATTATTAACTATCCTTTCTCCAGCGAGAGCTCTGCTGATAATACCTATTTTAATGAGAAATTTATTCATTTTTTTTCAAGTATCTCATTAAGTCTGTAATTGGTACACTTACTATTGAATCAATTTTGCTCCAATGCCATGTCCATGTATTTTCATTACTATATATTTAGTAAGTGTTTCCCCGCACTCTGGAAAAAAAAATGCTCAATTTAAAATCTATACTTTTCAAATGTTCTTCCTTTTATTTCCACGGAAAATTCTTTCCTTGTATATTGGCTCTCCCTCTTCCCTCAATGCTTTATTCTGTCTTTATACATAAGTTATGTGCTGTCTGTTTACTCTGAATCTCTGAAAAATGATCTATTTTTTCATTAAACTTATGCCTATAAGATTTCCTGCCTTAAGTCTCAAATACTGAAAAAAATATAAATTGTCACTTTCTCTGTTTTATAATAGAACCCCTGAATATTTTGGAGAAAATCATCCAGATGATTGTAGTGACAGTACACAAAATCTGTTTTCTCAAATCTCATATAATGGCCAGACAATGTTCAAAAATCCCACTCGAGGATTTTATAATTTTTGTAATAATCATTTAAAATAATTCATTTTCTGAAAACTTCCACAAACTTCCAACATTCCCAGTGGCTTTTAGTAAATGACCTTGCATTTTACTTCATAGAGAAAACATGCCACCAAATGTTTCTAATAGAGCTTCCATGTACCGAATCTGAAAAATGTTCTATCTGCACCTGTACACATAAACACACATACACACACATTATATATACTGTTTTTCTTTTCCTCATGTTATAAGGAAAACTCTATTACATTCTGAATACTAATCTTCTAACTATACAATCAATTCCAGGCTCTATTTATTTCCCAAAGAAATTTAATATCAATTATCCTGCCTCATTTATATCTTCAACCATTTCCTCATATTAGCCTTTAAATATGGTCAAGTTTATTTTATAACTTAAAGCATTTTGTGATCATTTTCCCCTTTATTTACTTCTTTACCTTTTTCTTTTCTTTTTGTCACTAATATCATGTACGAGTGTCAATACACATTATCTGTTTGCCCACCTCCAATTACTCCTCAAACAATTGTAGTCTGTGATGTGTCTGAATCAGCTAATCAAAACAGCATAGTATCCAAACCTGTAAGCACTTCTCCAAACAAATACTTTGTTTGAAATTATGATGGCTACCTTTTCAAAGAGCACAAGTTGTCTTAAAATCTTTTTCCATGATAGGATATCATGATCATCTCTGAAGAAATAATTATATGCAGAAATATATATATATATGCATATACACACACATATATATATTTCTACGTATATATACACACATATATATATTTCTACATATATGTGTGTGTGTGTATATATATATATACATATATATGAAGCTGAACAAACTAAAATAAATCAAAGAAAACCACAATAATTACATTAGAGTCAAATTCTTCAGAGTAAAATAACATAAAAATATATAAAAGTGTCCATAGTGAAAAGATAAAAGACTATGAACTATTTGTATTGGGAGCTGATTGTTTTTCATCTTTTCAAAAGAGATGATCAAAGCTAAAAGTCAATAGAATGACGAAGTTGGACATAATGAAAGAAATAAGTAACAGAAAAACAGCTTTCAGTCTAGAATTTATATGAATAATTATTATATTTCAATACAACAATAATGATTAAACTAAGAACCAAATCAAGAAGGCAATTCTATCTATCCACAATAGCTACAAAAATATGTATACCTCTACAAGGAAAACCATAAAACACTGATTAAAAACAATTGTCAATGACAGAAACAAATGAAAAAGCATCTATTGAATAATTAATATTGTTAACATGTATACTGCCCAAAGCAATCTTATATATTCAATGCAATCGTTATCAAATTATCAATGTCATCTTTCACAGAATTAGAAAAACAACAGTCCTAAATT
The DNA here is from genome assembly GCF_009761245.1 of Sapajus apella. NCBI lineage: Eukaryota > Metazoa > Chordata > Mammalia > Primates > Cebidae > Sapajus > Sapajus apella. The sequence continues at coordinate 9,708,352 of NW_022436968.1, read as the reverse complement.
TCATGTAGAACAAAATAGAGACCAAATGAACAGGAACATTTCACAGTGTTACATATATACTCAGCAATATGTTATTCTCCTAAATCCTAAATCCAAATGATCTAGCTATAAAATATATAAAGTTATAACAGTCTAAAGAAGAATTATACATATCCAAAATAATACATTTAGATGATGCATTAGTCAATACAAAAATAAAATTTTTCAAAAATCTATCATGAAAAATAAAGAATAAAAAATATATATTTGATCTGATATATATATAGACTCCTGCATCTCAAAGAAAATGTATTCACATTTTTAAATGAACTTATAACATTTACCAAAATATGTTGAACTATAGAGAAATCTTCATCAATTTCAAGAAAACTGAAATCATTTATAGTGCAGTTTGCAAACAAAATGGAATTAGGCTATGATAAATAACAAGAAGAGAATAATCAATCTCATGTTATTAGTATTTCTAAGTGCTGAAAAGTTGAAAGAATAAAAACATGTGTATGAATTAGAATGTATTATGAATTAAAAAATAAAAACATGTTGTATTAGTCCATTTTCTTTTCATTTCTTTTTTTTTTTTTTTTTTTGAAATGGAATCTTGCTCTCTCACCAGGCTGGAGTGCAATGGCTCAATCTCTGCTCACTGCAACCTCCAACTTAGGGGTTCAAAAGATTCTCCTGCCCCAGCCTCCTCAGTAGCTGGGACTACAGGTCTGTGCCACCATGCCCAGCTAATCTTTGTATTTTTAGTAGAGACAAGGTTTCACCATGTTGGCCAGGATGTTCTCAATCTCTTGACCTCATCATCCTTCCACCTTGACCTCTCAAAGTGCTGGGTTTACAGGAATGAGCCGCCGCACCCAGCCATATTGGTCCATTTTCACACACCTGATATAGACATGCCTAAGATGGGGTAATTTAAAAAGAAATGAAGCTTACTGGACTAACAATTCCATATGGCTGGGGAGGTCTCACAATCATGGAGGAAGGTGAAAGTCATGTCTCACATGGTGGCAAACAAGTAAAGCTTGTGCAGAGTGACTCCCATTTTTAAAATCACCATATCTCATGAGATTTCATCACTATCAGGAGAACAGCATGGGAAAGACCCACCCCCATGATTCAGTTATCTTCCACCAGGTTCCTTTCACAGCATGAGAGAATTATGGGAGCTAGAAGATGAGAATTGGGTGGAGACATAGAGCCAAACCATGTCACATGTTTATACAAGACTCACAAAGAATAGATATCAATATTATAAAGCATAATAACTAAATATGTGATTTAATTTTCTATCTAGTATCTTCTCATCTGTAGTTTTGTAGAGAAACTATTAAAGAATTCATCCTAAGGATAAAAGAAAAATAAAAACAATGTAGAAAAGAGCAGAATTTAATGAAATAAGAAATAAATGAAATAGAGAAATGCAGCAAAGTCAAATTTTTTTATTTGAAACAATTTAAAAACTTAAGAAACTTCTAACAAATTAATTAACAAAAACAAAAAAACCCACAAACATATATTTATTGCCAGATAAGTAAATGACAGTGATGCAGAAAATAAAACAAGAAAACAGACAACAAGAATAGCTTCATGCTTATGAAAGTAAATAATTAAATGACTTTCTTAACAAATACAATACTAAAGTTCACAAACGAGGGGAAAGTGTAATTAGATATAAACTTTAAGACATGCATTATTTAAAAACAAATACACACACACACACACACATACACACACACACACACACACACAAACATACACACACATCAAAATGGATTACTAAAGGAAATGGAGACCAAAAAATCAATACAAAAGCATCAACAGAGCTGTTTTAGTAAAATAAAATAAAAACTAGACACACTTTTAGCTAAACCATGAAAAGTCTTAAATAAATAAAATCAGATATATAAAGGAAGATATTTATTACAATTGATACCACAGAAATATAAAAAAAAAAATCTTGAGACAATTACAAAGAAGTATACACCAAGAAATGGAAACAGAAGAAATAAATAAATTCCTGGACCTGTACAATTTACCAAGATTGAGTCATGAAGAAATAAAACACCTAAACAGATCAATAATGAGTAAAGATTGGAGCAGTAATAGTTTAACCATCAAAGAAAATCCCAGGACCTGAAGGTTTCACTGCTGAATTCTAGAAAACATTTAAAAAATGAATACTAATTGTATTCAAATGATTGCAAAAAATTAAGGAGAAGGGGATACATCCAAACTCATTCTAAGAGGCTGACATTACTTTTATACCAAAACCAGATAAGAATGTTACA